>NC_134401.1:99105307-99375165 GCF_050003625.1 Haematobia irritans | reverse complement strand
GTACGTTTAGTAGTATCGGTAATTGTGCCAAATTTGGTTGAAATCGGTTCATATTTAGATATGGTTCCCATATATATCTTCCGTACGATTGGCACTCATATGACCAGGGGGGCCAAAGTTATAGTCCCATTTACGTGAAATTTCGCAAAGATAGCAGAATTACCATTCTAACTATACATGTCAAATTTAGTCAAAATCGGTTCAGATTATATATATATAGCTCCCATATATACGTACACTAGAGTTGGGGAAATATGGTAGACTGTTACACATTTTAGACCCATTTTCAGTGGAAGTTTCCTCCAATTAACTAGATAGCATTAGCCGATTTAAATTTTAATTCTAGAGATTTTGTAGAAGTAAAAAAAGTGTCTCCTTTATATAGCGTCCAGCAAATGTGAAGTAGTTGAGATGGTAACACAAATGTTGGCCTACATAGGGGGGAAGTGTATAATATAGTCGGCCCCGCCCGACTTTAGACTTTACTTACTTGTTTTTTCAAATATATTTTATCTTGGTTCCGAATGAATTTATACTTGTTTATATTCACACATAGTATTTTTCCTATATTTAATGAAATGTTCTTTGTGTATATATATTTGTAATGCGCCAATTGGTTACTTTCATTATTTTACTTCCGGCATACACTTTGTCTCTCTTAGGTTAAAGTGGCAGCCCGATTAAGATTCAGGCTCACTTAGACTATTCAGTCCATTGTGATATTGTCTCTCTTTGTAAACACATATATGTTTATGGGCTATTTCTAAAGTAATATATGTTTGCATCCAAGCATATTATATTTACAAACATTTCATGTCCCAAACATAATATGTTCTAACATGTTAACATATATGTCCCAAACATATTATGCTAGTTTATGAACATTATATGTTTGCACTCAAAAATATTGTGTTTAAAAATTTGAGTTCCAAACATATAATGTTTATACCCAAACATATGAAAAACAGTCTTTTTCGTGCGTGTATATAAAAAGGTTTGTTCCAAATACATACATTTAAATATCACTCGATTTGGACAGAATTTGATAGACTTTTACAAAATCTATAGACTCAAAATTTAAGTTGGCTAATGCACTAGGGTGGAACACAATTTTAGTAAAAAACAAGTATAAACGGCCGTAAGTTCGGCCAGGCCGAATCTTATGTACCCTCCACCATAGATTGCGTAGAAACTTCTACGAAAGACTGTTATACACAATCGAATTAAAGGGTGATACGGTCAAAATTTGGTCAATATAAACTTGACGTATTTCTTTCAATTTTGCATTTAAACCCCCGGAACACCCGTCATTTTGAAGGTGTGTGTGTGTACAATGTTGCTCCTATTTTGATTTTGGAATTCACTCTACAGTTGTCAAAATGCCGTCCAAGCAAGAAGAGCAGCGTATCAAAATTTTGCTCGCGCATCGCGAAAATCCGAGCTACTCGCACGCAAAGCTGGCAAAATCGCTAAAAGTTGCCAAATCCGTTACAAATGTAATTAAAATGTTTGGGGAACGTTTGTCGACAGCCAGGAAGTCTGGATCGGGGGGAAATCGAAAACCAGAAGCCGCTGAGACGACAAAGAGTGTTGCCGGTAGTTTCAAGCGAAACCCTAACCTCTCTCTCCGATATGCCGCAAATAAGCTGGGTGTATCGTCTATAACCGTGCATCGAGCCAAAAAACGAGCCGGACTATCGACTTACAAGAAGGTAGTGACTCCAAATCGCGATGATAAACAAAATACGACGGCCAAAACGCGATCCCGGAGGCTGTACACGACGATGCTGACGAAGTTTGACTGCGTGGTAATGGACGACGAAACCTACGTCAAAGCCGACTACAAGCAGCTTCCGGGACAGGAGTTTTATACGGCAAAAGAAAGGGGAAAGGTAGCAGATATTTTCAAGCACATAAAACTGTCAAAGTTCGCAAAGAAATATCTGATTTGGCAAACCTGTGGCTTGAAAAGCAGCATTTTCATAGCTTCTGGGACTGTCAACCAAGAAATTTACGTGAAAGAGTGTTTGAATAAACGTCTGCTGCATTTCCTGAAGAAACACGGTTGTTCCGTACTGTTTTGGCCGGATTTGGCATCTTGCCATTACGGTAAAAAGGCCATGGAGTGGTACGCCGCCAACAACGCGCAGGTGTTTTCTAAGGACAAGAACCCTCCCAACACGCCAGAGCTCCGCCCAATTGAGAAATACTGGGCTATTGTCAAGCGGAACCTAACGAAGACTAAAAAAACTGCTAAGGACGAGCAGCAGTTCAAGACAAACTGGCTTTCTGCGGCGAAGAAGGTGGACAAGGTGGCTGTTTAAAATCTGATGGCAGGTGTCAAGCGTGAGGCCCGGCAATTCCGATTTGGAAAAGCGAAAGCCTAACTGAATATTTTTCCTGAATTTTATACTAATTGAACTTGAAAAAGAAATTTAATTTGATTTTTTAAATAAACGATTTCACCGATTTACACACGTTTTCCCTTGACCAAATTTTGACCGTATTACCCTTTAGTTCGATCTCCCAATTTTGCTTCTTGGGCTTCTAGAAACCGTATTTTCTATCCGATTTGCCTGAAATTGGAAACCTAGAGGTATTTTAGGACCATAAATAAGTGTGCCGAAAATGATGCCTATCGGCCCCTGTTTTGGTATAGCCCCTATAGAGACCGATCTCCAAATTTTACTTCCTGGGCTTCTAGAAACCGTATTTTCAATCCGATTTTCCTGAAATTGGAATGAGGTGTATAGGTCCATGTTTTGGTATAGTCCCCATATAAACCGACTCAACGATTTGAGGTCTTGGGCTTCCAGAAACCTTATTTTTTATCCGATTTGCCTAAAATTCGAAATCTAGAGGTATTTTAGAACCACAAACATCTCCTGATTTTACTTTACTAGATATGTAAAGATATGTTAGGACTACAAACAGGAGTGCCGAATATGGTGTGTATCGGTCTATGGTTTGCTATAGCCCCCATATAGCCCGATCTCCCGATTTTACTTCTTGAGCTTCTAGAATCCGTAGTTTTTATTCAATTAGCTTGAACAACATAAATAGGCGTTCCGAATAAATTGTGTATCGGTATAGATTTTGATATATCCCCCTTATAAACCCGCCCTCCGATTTAGGTTCTAAATTATGTAGGTTTTTGCAGAACCACAACTATATGTGCTGAATTTTCTGTATCGGTGCATATTTTTGGCATAGCACCCATATAGACTGATTTCCTTGGGCTTATATAAACCGTAGTTTTTATCCCATTTGCCTGAAATTGTAACGGATTTAGTTTTTATCGCTCCATTTGGTAAGGCCTCCATATAGACCAATTTCACTTCTTGAGGGTATAGAAGGAGCACTGATCATGAAAGTTGCTTGAAACTGAATTTAAAATTTCCTTCTCTTTAGATTTTAGATTTCAAATCAAGGCATTATTTAATCATTTCTATAACATATATTATCATTATATAGATTATCAAGTAAACCGCTATATATCATCAAGTAACACCCCTATGGGAAATTGGAGCAAATTTCCACTGTCGGACCTATCAAAGAACTGGGACCTGTGCTCCAGTTAGTTGCAACTTTTAAATAGTCGTAATTTATTTATTTCCGTACTCGCTAATATTTTAATATCAAGCATTATCACATTTTGTTCGACATATTTCAATTTTTTTTTTCATTTCGGGTTCGATTGGGATACCCAAATTGAAACAGATTTCTAAGAGTTTGTCCAAGACTGGTTCCTGAGGACCTGTCTATGGGGTGCTCCTGCTAAATTGTCCCAGGACGTGTCCTTTTGGGATGAGTTCAATACGCTTCCTAAAATGTAAATTTACCCCGTCAATGACAAACCCATATTAAAGTGACCGGTCCCTTCCATAAGTTTTGACCAGAACTGGGAATGGTCCATACACACCAGGGACTAGTCCTGTACCGGTTCTGTGGTTGATCCATTTCCCGTAGGGACGCTACGATGAAGAATTTTCAAAGGTAACTGTTATATTTGATACATGGTGGTGGGTATTTAAAATTCGGCCTGGCCGAACTTACTGCTGTATATACTTGTTATTCAATACTTAGTAAATAAATACCTGTTATCGAATAAAATACCTTTGCACAACAAGAACCAAATTATTTTTTGCATAAAAATCAATTATCACCATTTTAATTTCATGCAGTTTATCTACAAGAGAAGGAAAGACTTTCATAGCTTCAGTAAACTTTTGAAGATTCAGGGCAACGGATGACTTTAACAACGCTATACAAAATACATAAAATAATATAAATATATTTAAATTTAAAATGAAGTATGTGATAGCACTGGTGCCGGTATTAGTGGCTTCTCTAATCTATTGGACAATCCGTGATGAATCTCCTGACCAAGATCAAGGTTAGTCCATCCCAATTGTTGTTTTTTTAATTTATTAATTAATGCAATATTTACAAAGATAAGTTCGTCTAGACTCTTTTCAACTCTTAGAGACTAGTTGGAAATTTCTCTAAATACAATTCACAATAATCTTGAAATAACTCTAAACAAAAACAAGTTCGGCCAGACCGAATTTTAAACTGATCATTTTGTTGTTGACTCCGAGCCAAAGAAGCGGAGAATTCAGGTGAGGATACTTTTAGACACAATTCTCTTAAATCTGGATTTTACGTACATGATTCTAGGAAGCGAATTTTATTTTTTTTTTAATTTTTTCAAGTTGTTTTCTTCATATGCTATCAAAGTCCTTTACCAACGTGTTAACGACAACATAAATTTCCAAATTCAGACTCGACTTCCAGTAAAAATTATGCTATGTTTTAAGTAAAAAACAGGTTTAAAATAAAGTGTCGCAAAACATGTTCTATTATTGAACACTTCTTTGCTTTGTAGTCAAGATGCAAAAAGGCAACAAATGTAAAGACAAATCATTTTAAAAACTTTTTCTAAATTAATAAAGTCAAAAAAATGTAATTATGTCTAATAAATTTTCTTGAATTTGTCGAAAATATTTACTTATTTTTGTAATATCGGCGTGTTGTCAAATTATACACAAATGATGCATAAAGATTTACCAAATTCGCACTTCTCAAGAAATAATTCATTTTCTCTTCAAATTTGTAAATGTTACTACAAATGTGTCCATACTGAACTTCGTATGACACTAAACTTCAATTTGTTCCTTCACACTACAAAATTTTCTTAACTAAAGGAAAAAAATAATTATGTCTAATAAATTTTCTTGAATTTGTCGAAAAATATTTACTTATATTTACACGCTCAAAATAAAACCCAGCCAACTTCACTCAAATCGATGATTTGATGGTGGCAAACAGAGAAAAAAAATTCACGAAAAAATTTCCAATTAAAATTTTAATTGAGTTTTAAAAAATATTCAATTAAAAATTTAATTGAATCAACAAATTTTTTAATTGAAACAAAAATCAATCGCAAACATTAATAGTATCAATTAATTCTTTAATTGAATCAATTAATTTTTTAATTGATACTATCATTTCTGTGATTGAAGACATTTCAATTAAAACATTATTTGGATCAATTAATTTCGTGATTGAATCAGAAAAAAATTGTTTTGTGTGAAGGAAGAAATAGATGTTTGTACGAATTTATTTCGACATAAGCCGGCTATCAATGTAAAACCTTTTTTCGGAAGGTTCAAGTGTGGTTTATTGTTGGGTTTAATGATTTGCTTGCATTTATTCTGATAATTGGTTGATAGTTTTGCTGCAAGTAGAGGATGCTGATGAGAAATGTGGTAATTTCGAAACGTGCGTCCATCCAACCATCTTGCAGTCTATAGAGCTTTGCCCAAATAAATTTGACAAACATTCTTTTCCTCTGTTGGTTAAGCTACACTTGTAGTTTAGCCAATGTATGGTTTTAAGCTGAAATCAAAAAAACAACAACAATGATTATTTTTTTTAATAACGGCGTGATGTCAGATTATACACAAATGAAGCATAAAGATTTACCAAATTCGCACTTCTCAAGAAATAATTCATTTTTTCTTCAAATTTGTAAATGTAACTACAAACGTGTCCATACACACAAAAAAAAATTTTCTGATTCAATCACGAAATTAATTGATCCAATTAATTTTTAATTGAAATGTCTTCAATCACAGAAATGATAGTATCAATTAAAAAATTAATTGAATGTCAATTCAAAAGTTAATTGATCCAATTAAAAAATTAATTGATACTATTATTTTTGTGATTGATTTTTTGTTTCAATTAAAAAAATTGTTGAATCAATTAAATTTTTAATTGAATATTTTTTAAAACTCAATTAAAATTTTAATTGGAAAAATTTTCGTGAAATTTTTTTGTGTGTACTGAACTTCGTATGACACTAAACTTCAATTTGTTCCTTCACACTACAAAATTTTCTTAAATAAAGGCAAAAAAAATAATTATGTCTACACACAAAAAAAATTCTTTCTGATTCAATCACGAAATTAATTGATCCAATTAATTTTTAATTGAAATGTCTTCAACCACAGAAATGATAGTATCAACTAAAAAATTAATTGAAGGTCAATTAAAAATTAATTAATTCAATTAAAAAATTAATTGATACTATTATTTTTGTACACAGAAAAAAATTTCACGAACATTTTTCCAATTAAAATCTTAATTGAGTTAAAAAAAATATTCAATTAAAAAATTAATTGGTTCAACAAATTTTTTAATTGAAACATAACACAGAAAAAAATATCACCAAAATATTTCCAATTAAAAAGTTAATTGAAGTTGAAATTTTTTTCAATTAATAAATTAATTGGTACAATTAACTTTTTAATCAAGATAGAAACATTAAATTAATTAAGTCAATGATTGAACATTTTAAAATTTTTAATTAACAAGTTAAGTGATACAATTAACTTTTAATCAAATTCGGAAGACTAAGTCAGTTTATGATGATGATGAACACTTTTTTTAAATTTTTAATTAAAATTTTTTTTCAAACAATCAATTGTTAATCCAAATAAAAATTCTAAGCCAATTCAGAATGTAATTGAAAATAGTTACCTTTTTTTAATTAATAAATTAATTGAGTTTTGCAATCAACATCAATTAAATTTTTAATTGAATCAATTAAAAAATTAATTGAAATTTGGCAATGAAATCAATTAATTTTTTAATCAAGAATTTTTTCTATGCCCAATTAAAACTGTGATTGATACTATCATTTTCGTGATTGAAGACATTTCAATTAAAAAATTAATTGGATCAATTAATTTCGTGATTGAATCAGAAAAAAAAATTTTGTGTGAAATCAGTCACAAAAATTAATAGTATCAATTAATGTTTTAATTGGATAAATTATTTTTTTAATTGATACTATCATTTCTGTAATTGAAGACATTTCAATCAAAAAATTAATTGAATCAATTAAATTTTTAATTGAATATTTTTTAAAACTCAATTAAGATTTTAATTGGAAAAAATTTCGTGAAATTTTTTTGTGTGTAATCAATTTTCTTGAATTTGTCGAAAAATATTTACTTATTTTTGTGATATCGGCATGATGTCAGCGTTTAAAATACTGTTTAGTTAAATTTTTCTAAAAATAACCTAAATTTTCTAAAACTAATCAAAATTTTTCTTGCTGGTGGGTTTACTGTTTTTTCAGTTCATGCACTGAAAAAAATCCTGTCGTGAGGCCAAAGATTTCATGTCCTTAAAATACGAATGCAAATTTTGGTTAGCGTAGAAGCCGCATTTCTCTAATATGAAGTTTTTTACTTGTCCAAGGTTAGGTTAGGTAAAGTGGCAGCCCGATTAAGATTCAGGCTCACTTAGACTATTCAGTCCATTGTGATACCACTTTAACTAAAAGTACCTATTACATATGGGCACTTCTAGTTTTAACCGCTGAACCTTCTCAATTACTTTCCTTTGTTGAACCAACCACATTGTTCCAAAAACATTGGCAGACTGCTTAAGTTAACGTTTTCCAGATCCGCCAGTAATTTGAAGCTATATGCTCCTAAAATCTGCTTGCGCTTTACACAAAATGCAGGACATTCACACAAGAGGTGTTTAATTGATTCCTTTTCCTCCGCATCATGACAGCTCATACAATAGTCATTATACTTCGCGCCAATAGTTTTTGCAAAATCGCCTATCAGGCAGCGACCCGTTATAGCAGATATCAGGAGTGATATCTGACGTCTCGAGAACACTAACATATCTAGTGTGCGGTTTAAGGTTAAATGGGGCCATATTTGCTTGGTGTTGTCACAACCCTTGCAATTCTCCCATGGAACATTTGCCATCATAAGAGCCTTCTCACGCAGCATGAGCTTGCAGGTAGCCAGGGGCATACAAACAGATTCTGCTCAGCTATCACATTGAAAGATTTGCGGCAGTAGATGGCCGTTTTCGAGTTGAGGAACACAGAGTCCAAGCATTTTATTGCAGGTTGTCTGTCTGAGTATATATTAATGCCAACAATTTTTGGAACTTCTCAGCCAATTCGCCACCTGTCTTATTTCTAATATTTCAGCGTGAAAAACACTACAGTGATTAGGTAATCTATTCGCTATTCGAAGTTCCAGATCATTAGAATATACTCCGAAACCCACTTGTCCATCCAATTTGGAGCCATCAGTGTAGAAACCTATATATATATATTCTTTATTCCCCGGGTTCTGTGTTCACCACGCCTCACTGTTGGGGAATAGAGACTCAAACTTTTTGTCGAAAAGTGGACTCGCCAAAGTGTAATCCACTACGATAGGCACATCTGGCATTAACAGGTTGGCTGATAAGTCCCCGGTCTGACACATAGATGGCGTCGCTACACTGAAAAAAATATTGTCGTGAGATCAAAGATTTCATGTCTTTAAAATACGAATACAAATTTTGCTTAGCATAGAAGACGAATTTCTCTAAAATAAAGTTATTTTCCTTGTCCAAAAGTCGATAAACTTTTCAATGAAGTCGTATTGTCCTTATAATTAAGTGATTTGACTTAAAAATGGGTATCTTAACATGAAAGAAAAAATTTTTAGGCAAAGGTCAACTTGACTTTAATAATTCAGAAAAATTCTTTAAATTTAATGAAATTGTCTTTAAATTTGTTGTCTTTTTGCATCTTGACTACAAAGCAAAAAATCGTTCAAATATAGGACATGTTTTTCACAACTTTATTTTAAAGAAGTTTTTTAACTTCAAACATAGCATAATTTCTACTGGAAGTCGAGTCTAAATTTGGAAAATAAAGTTTGCCGTTAACTCGTTTTAAAGAACCTTGATAGCATATGAAGAAAAAAACTGAGAAAGCGAAAAATTAAAATTTGCTTCCTAGAAGCAAGTACACAAAACCTAAATTTAAAAGAGAATTGTGTCTTAAAAGTGTCCTTACTTGTATTCTCCGCTTCTTTGGCTCCGAATCAATACCAAATTTTTTAAAGTAAAGACAAAATCTTTGGAACCGAGTATGCTTTTTTTCAGTGTAGTATTAAATGCATGTTATTTTTATATAGTACAAACCTTCAAATGATTCGTGTCAAAATTTGACGTCTGTAAGTCAGTTAGTTTGTGTGATAGAGCGTCTTTTGTGAAGCAACTATTGTTATTGTGAAAAAAAATGGAAAAAAAGGAATTTCGTGTTTTGATAAAATACTTGTTTTCTGAAGGGAAAAAATACGGTGGAAGTAAAAACTTGGGAAATTAACAATAATTGATTGGTACGCAAAATTCAAGCGTGGTGAAATGAGCACGAAGGACGGTGAACGCAGTGGACGCCCGACAGAGGTGGTTACCGACGAAAACATCAACAAAATCCACAAAATGATTTTGAATGACCGTAAAATGAAGTTGTTCGAGAAGCAGAGGCCTTAAAGATATAAAAGGAACGTGTTGGTCATATCATTCATCAATATTTGGATATGCGGAAGCTCTGTGCCAAATGGGTACCGCGCGAGCTCACATTTGACCAAAAACAACAACGTGTTGATGATTATGAGCGGTGTTTGCAGCTGTTAACTCGTAATACACCCGAGTTTTTCCGTCGATATGTAACAATGGATGAAACATGGCTCCTTCACGACACTCCTGAGTCCGTCCAATCGACAGTCGGCTGAGTGGAAAGCGACCGGTGAACCGTCTTCGAAGCGTGGAAAGACTCAAAAGTCCGCTGGCAAAGTAATGGCATCTGTTTTTTGGGATGCGCATGGAATAATTTTTATCGATTATCTTGAGAAGGGAAAAACCATCAACATTGACTATTATATGGCGTTATTGGAGCGTTTGAATGTCGAAATCGCCGCAAAACGGCCCCATATGAAGAAGAAAAGAGTGTTGTTCCACCAAGACAACGCACCGTGCCACAAGTCATTGAGAACGATGGCAAAAATTCATGACTTGGGCTTCGAATTGCTTCCCCACCCATCGTATTCTCCAGATCTCACCCCAGCGACTTTTTCTTGTTCTCAGACCTCAAAAGGATGCTCGCAGGGAAAAAAATTGGCTGCAATGAAGAGGTGAACGCCGAAACTGAGGCCTATTTTGAGGCAAAACCGAAGGAGTACTACCAAAATGGTATCAAAAAATTGGAAGGTCGTTATAATCGTTGTATCGCTCTTGAAGGGAACTATGTTGAAACGAATTTTGACAAAAAATTTTTTTTTTGTTAGACCTGGGACTTATCGGCCAACCTGTTATTTTGAGGACCGAACTGGGTTAGGTCAGGGTTTTCAAACACTTTACTTAAAAGACGTTTTTTACCTGAAACATAGCAGAATTTCGTTTCCAATTTGCTTTTCGCTGTAAGGAAGTTTATTAGGAAGAAAAGTATTTTTTGTGATAAACGTTTATTCGTTTCCTGGATGTAAAACAATTTCATAAAGACTAACTAAAAAAACAACAATCTTTTCTGGTTAATTGCATTTTCCCTCACATCTTTCTCACTTCCATGAGGTTTTTTTAGTTCTTAACCCCTTTTTCTGTAATACAAACAATGTAGAAGAAATTATTCGATTTTATAATTTTTTAAATTAAATGTAGCTGTTATTGTCATCATTATCGTTATAAGTTATATTTATGTAGCATAGTTTGTGGCCCCCACGAGCCGATTAAACAAAGATTCCAAAAAATGTTCAACATTACATACTACTATATTAAATTTTAACTACACTGTTAGAAAAATATGTTTTTCATATGTTCCGATATAAACAAAATGTGTTTCGGGCACGATTTTAAACCACAATATATTTAAGTGCGAACATGTAATGTTCCTAAACTAACACTAAATGTTTGGGACATCTATGTTAATATGTTAGAATATATTATGTTTGGGGCATGAATGTTTCATAAAAATCATATGTGTGAATACAAACATATATAAATTTACAAATTTCGACTAAACATACATATGTTGTGATATTTTATTCAAAACTCTGGCTTTTAGGACCATATTAGTCCACATCGGGCGAAATATATATGGGAGCTATATCTAAATCTGAACCGATTTCAATCAAATTTTGCACACTTGACTATACTACTAATTGTACTCCTAGTGCAAAATTTCAACCAAATTCGGCCAAAAATCTGGCTTCTGGGGTCATACAAGTCCATATCGGCCGAAATATATATATGGGAGCTATATCGAAATCTGAACCGATTTCAATCAAATTTTGCACACTTGACTATACGACTAAGTGTTATGTTTGTACGAAATTTCAAGCAAATCGGTATAAAACTCTGGATATATATATATATATATATATATATATATATATATATATATATATATATATATATATATATATATATATATATATATATATATATATATATATATATATATATATATATATATATATATATATATATATATATATATATATATATATATATATATATATATATATATATATATATATATATATATATATATATATATATATATATATAACAACCATGCAAAAATTTGTCCATATCGGTCCATAATTATATATAGCCACCAAATAAACCGATCCCCAGGTTTTACCTCCAGAGCCTCTTGCAGAAGCTAAATTCATTCGATCCGGTTGAAAGTTGCTACATTGTGTTAGTATATGGTCTCTATCAACCATGCAAGAATTGGTCCATATCGGTCCATAATTATATATAGCCCCAATATAAACCGATCCCCAGATTTGTTCTCCGAAGCCTCTTGGAGGAGCAAAATTCATCCGATCCGGTTGAATTTGGAACGTGGTGTTAGTATACTAACTTCTAACCATGCCAAAATTGGTCCAAAACAAGTAAGGAAAGTCTAAAGTCGGGCCTTCACCACTTTGTAAGTCCACATTTTCGATACCATCTCAAATTCGTCCGATGTGTAGAATGCTCTATGAACTCATACACATATATTCTGCATAGCTGACCAGATCTGGACAGAGTTCTACAATACTTATAGATTTTACATTAAAGTCGGCAACACAATGTTAGTAAAAATTAAAAAAAAAATTGGAAACATTTAAATATTAACCAATTTTGAGGCAACGCAAAAGTGTATTTATGATTTATCTGTCGATGGATGTGTATTAGAGTAATAGGAAAATTTGAGTCATTTTGATAAATTTTCGACGTATGTTATTGTTGCGGCCTTTTTATTAATTTTTCATTATTGTAACTATTGAATTCTCTGTATTTAAATGAATTGTCTACACTGTCTTTGCATACATTTATTCTCATTAAAAACATAAAGTTATCAACGATCAAAAGCAAATGCAAACGCAATAATAACTAGGGATATATGAACTAATGAGAGCAAAACCAATAGACGAAAAGAAATGCGAATAAAATACTGGTTTTTTGCGCGCATTACTGCATTGAACAATTGTTTTTGGATTGACATGGTTTGAATATACAAAGAATTGAATATACAAAGGATTGCTTACCATCATAAAAAGAAACGGTACACATCATAAAGTAAAATGAAATGAATGTAAATTATTTGATAGCGAAGAAATTGAAATAAAGTCAGTCTTACATTGAACAGCTCAGTATATATCAACTCAAGTCTTTAACTTCTTTTTATAAAGAAATCGAGTTTTTAGAAAAAGGCTGAAGTGTACAAGCTCCGTTGGGAAAAAAGATTCTCAGCGTAAACCATTGGCGCCCGAGCAGGGACTATTACGTTTAAACCTAATAATCAATAATTAATTAAAAAAAAAAATAAATAAATTCGATCCGGAAAAAACTCGCTATAATATTAGCCACTCTGCTCGTTGTTGCCCATCATCATATTAATCGAACCATTGAGGTTGTTGCTGCTGACTGCCCGTTTCATAACCATTATATGCAGTGAGTAATTGCCGTCGGCAAAAGAGTCTAGAGTTGTGTAATAGCTGTCAAGTGCTCCGATCTATAGCCGAAAAAGGAAATTTACATTTGTATCGAATTCGCATAATATAATTGTTAAAAATGGTCAAAAGTTCAAAAGAACTTTCTAAATCGCGAGATAGTTTATTTAATTCTTTAAGTCGCAACAGAACTTATGTTTTTAAAAATAATGCGTCTATGACAGTGTCGGAACTAGAGACACGCCTAGGGTTGATAGAATCCGTCTTTACTCAATTATGTAATATCCAGGCATCAATTGAACAGGAAACGGGTGACGAAAGTGAGTTCGATAAGCGACAGCGCTTTGAAGACCTGTATTGCGAAATAAAATCTAAAATTTTATCGACTAAAAAATCAGGCATGACTAAAATCAGGCACTCAGGAGTCATCGGTATTTAACCAAACACTAAACTCGTCGGGTTCAGTTACCAAGCCATCGTCAAATCTTCCTAAACTTAAATTACCGGTATTTTCAGGAAAATACACTGAATGGACCAATTGGTTCAACACGTTCAATTCGATAGTCGATTCAGATACCGACTTAGATGATTTATCAAAATTCGTCCACCTTAGGTCGTGCCTGGGTTCTGTTCCATTAGGAACGATTGAGTTCTTAGAACTTACTGGAGCAAATTATTCCAAGGCCATGAATTTACTAAAAAAGAGATTCGAAAATAAGTCGGTTATATTTCAATCCCATGTTAAAGAATTGTTTGAATTAGAACGTATCTCTCGGCCATCTTCTGAATCTCTCCGTCGTTTAATAGATGTAATAAATTCTCATTTACACTCGCTAGAAAGCTTAGGCTCCGTCGAGGAGTTAAAGGAGGTAATGATATTTTATTTAGCTCGACTGAAACTTGATGACGATACCCTAATGAAATGGCATGAATATACGAACGTGGGGGAATTGCCTTCATGGGGCCGTCTTGAGGCATTCCTCACGTCTAGATGTTTGTCTTTGGAAAATAGTGAGGTAAATTCCGGAAGAGTGGTGGAGAATTCATTTAAGCGTAACGATGACAGACGGAATGGACGAAAGGTTAGAGCCAAGGTTTTGACTGCCTCAATGAGTGTTTCTGATACTATGTGTCCAAGTTGTAGTAAAGGCCATTCAATTATGCAATGTCCCATATTTCTGAACCTATCACCGAGTCAGAAATATTTTGAAGCCAAAAAATATTCTCTGTGTATTTTGTGCCTATGCCATAGGCACCCAGTTCGTGATTGCAAGGCTGAAAAATGCGAAAAGTGTTCAAAGCCGCATCACACTATGCTGCACAGAGAAAATTCCAAGGTATCAGTTCCTAGAACTCCGGTCGATAATAGGGGAGAGGTTGGCAAAGGTAGTAATAATGCAGCTTTATACAGTTCCATGTTACAAGTGTCTACTGCGAACTTTTTGGCCACCGCTTTGGTTTTGGTCAAAGACGCTTCTGGAGGTTTTCATGAAACCAGATGCGTTTTAGATTCTGGGAGCCAATTGAATTTTATAACTGCGGGCCTTGCAGATCGATTAGGACTACCATGCATTGAGTCGTTTGCCAAAATAAGTGGTATAGGAAATTTGAGCAGTGAAATCAGTAAAAAGGTCTCTACGCAAATAAAATCTAGGACTTCAGAGTTCACTTGTAATTTGGAAATGCACGTAATTCCAGAAATAACGAATTACTCTGGAAATAGTTTAGTTGATATCAGTTCATGGAATTTACCAAGGAACATCAAACTTGCCGATCCCTTTTTCAATAAAAATCGTAAAATAGAAATATTAGTAGGAATTGGACTGTTTTTCAAGTTATTGTCTGTAGGCCAGATTAGATTGGCTGAAAATCTTCCGCTCCTTCAAAAGTCTTTATTGGGCTGGATAGTTGTTGGGGAGTGCAGTGGCCAATCAATGAACTCGTTGATTGTGGCTTCCAATTCGAAATATGACAATGAATGCAAGCTTAAGGATTTAGTAGAACGATTTTGGAAATGTGAAGATGTTGCCCTGGGCACCGAACATTCACTAACACCCGACGAACAGAGATGTGAAAATATTTTTACTGCTACTGTCACACGCTCGGATAGTGGTCGGTTCATTGTTCGGTTGCCTTTTCGGAGTGAACATTGCACACTCGGTAGTTCCTACAATATCGCCCTGAAAAGGTTTCTAAATTTGGAACGAAAACTGTATGGCAACCCTGTTCTACAAGATGAATATATTAAATTCATTGAGGAATATAAGTCAATGGGTCATTTGGAAGTTATAAATGTAAATTGCGATATAGGGTCTGTGAGGTATTTTATGCCACATCATCCTGTTATTCGGCTTGATAGTACAACTACTAAATTACGCGTTGTATTTGATGCCTCTTGTAAGACGGATAACGGTTTCTCGCTGAATGATCAGCTGCTCGTTGGTTCTCGTTTGCAACCTGACTTGTTTGATATCTTACTACGTTTTCGTTCTTATAGATATGCCTTAACGGCAGATATTGCAAAAATGTTCAGACAAATTCGAGTTCATGACAACGATTGTCTCTACCAGTGCATATTATGGCGTTCTAACAAGGCGGAAACTGTTAGAGTTTTGAAATTAAAGACCGTTACTTATGGTACTAGTTGTGCTCCATTTCTATCCGTCCGATGCATGAAATATTTGGCCGACATGTATTCCGAAACGTATGAGCTCGGAAGTAGAGCTATTCATAATAACTTTTATATGGATGATATGTTAGCTGGGGCTAATTCCAAAGATGAGTTGCGTCGCCTGAAATTGGAAGTGTTGAAAATACTCAATGGGAGCCACCGTGGTGCAATGGTTAGCATGCCCGCCTTGCATACACAAGGTCGTGGGTTCGATTCCTGCTACGACGGAACACCAAAAAAGTTTTTCGGCGGTGGATTATCCCACCTCAGTAATGCTGGTGACATTTCTGAGGGTTTCAAAGCTTCTCTAAGTGGTTTCACTGGAATGTGGAACGCCGTTCGGACTCGGCTATAAAAAGGAGGTCCCTTGTCATTGAGCTTAACATGGAATCGGGCAGCACTCAGTGATAAGAGAGAAGTTCACCACTGTGGTATCACAATGGACTGAATAGTCTAAGTGAGCCTGATACATCGGGCTGCCACATAACCTAACCTAACCTAAAATACTCAATTATGGTGAATTCGAACTGCATAAATGGAGATCGAATTGTTCGGAATTTAACTCAACCCGAGATACGCTCTCGATAAAAACCGAAGATTGTGCTAAGACCCTGGGTATTTTGTGGGATTCCAGAGATGACGTTTTCGGTTTTTCATATGTCGATTTGAAGGGGACAAAATGTACAAAGCGAACAGTTCTATCTGAGGTTGCACGTCTTTTTGATCCTCTGGGTCTAATTAACCCTGTGGTAGTTTTAGGTAAGATCTTCTTACAACAACTATGGCTATTGAAGTTGAGTTGGGATGAGTCTTTGCCCCAGGAGCTGACGACTCAGTGGGCAAAATTTAGACATGAACTTGTGTTATTGAGAGATCTGAAATTTCCCAGAACTTTCTGGACAGAACATGATTTTGTTTCCTTGGAACTACATGGCTTCTCGGATGCCTCCATGAGGGCATATGGAGCGGTCATATATACCCGCATCATCGATAGGGATGGAAATGCTCATGTGCAGTTACTTACGGCAAAATCTCGTGTCGCTCCTCTTAAATCCGTATCACTACCCCGGTTGGAGCTAGAGGGAGCTTTGTTATTGGCCAGAGTAATGAATCGGGTAATGGAAAGTATACAGTTAGATGTTGCTGACACCTATTATTGGACCGATTCAACACTAGTCCTTCAATGGCTAGCTTCTCATCCTTACAGATGGTCAACTTTTATAGCGAATCGAACCGCTAAAATTCATGGTTTATCTCGAGTCACTAATTGGTATAAGGTAGACGGGAAACAGAATCCTGCCGATATTGTATCCCGTGGGATGTATCCGTCTGAGCTAGGGTCGTCTCAACTCTGGTTGAATGGACCCAAATTTTTATTAGACCCCGAGGATAATTGGCCAAGGCTTCGAAAAGAGATATACGGTAATATTGAGGAATTGGAGGAACGTAAAGGAGAATTCAGTCTGATAGTTGGTAATGTGGGGAACACTATAACTGATCTGGTTTCTTCCTGCAAATATTGTAATAATTTTCCCAAATTGCAAAGAGTGTTTGGGTTTATTTATCGATGGCGCATGAGGTCGAAATGCAAGTCTAAATCATATTTAACTGTACCAGAATTGGTTGGAGGTCTTAATTATATTTTATTTAATATTCAAGAGGTATGCTTCGGTGCAGAAAAAAGAAATCTAAGGTTAAATAAAAATGTTAAATCTGCTACTATACAGCGGCTTAATCCGTTTATGGATGATTCTACGATTCAATTAATGAGAGTTGGTGGACGACTAACAAAGTCAGAGTTTCCATATGAAACAAAACATCCCATTCTTTTGCCCGGGAATCATGAGGTAGTGACTTCGTTAGTCGACCACGTCCATAGACTCAACTTACATGTAGGTGCTGTCGCATTATCGGCTTTCGTACGACAAAGGTTTTGGATTATCAATATTAGAAAAATTGCACGAAAGGTTGTTAGAAAATGTATGCGTTGTTTTAAAGCTAATCCAAAACCATTAGTTCAAATGATGGGGGATTTACCTTCGAATAGAGTAAAGGGAAATTCGCGTCCTTTTGAACATGCCGGGGTAGATTTCGCCGGTCCTATTACCGTTCATTATAAAATTAGAGGTAAAAGGCCATATAAGGCGTATATAGCCGTTTTTGTTTGTTTCCTCACTAAGGCTTGCCATATAGAGGTGGTTTCGGATCTAAGCACTGATTCATTTATTGCATCACTTAAGCGCTTTTTTGCTCGACGTGGACTAAGCTCACATCTATATTGCGATAACGCCACCAACTTTGTTGGTGCATCCCGAAGAATTGGTTGTAGCATGTTCACCAATCAAGAGAAGGACGACATTGAGAAAGAATGTGGAAAGAGAAGCGTACAGTTTCATTTTATACCACCTCGCACTCCACATTTCGGTGGCTTGTGGGAAAGTGCTGTTAAGATCGCAAAACAGTTATTAGTGCGCCACTGCAACTCTGCTTCCTTGACATATGAAGAACTCAACACAGTTGTAGTTCAAATAGAAGCTGTAATGAACTCGAGGCCACTGTGTCCGATATCTTCTGATGCCAATGATCTAGAAGCACTAACGCCGGGCCATTTTTTGATAGGCCGACCACTAAATGCATTGTCTGAAGACATAGATGACCAAGAATTGAGCGTCACACACCACAATAGATGGAAGCGAATTCAAGCGGTTCAAGCAATGTTCTGGCGAAGATGGTCGAAGGAATACATTACATTGATGCAAGAGAGAATGAAGTGGAATAAAGCCACGAAGAATATTGAAATTGGAACTCTAGCTATTATATCGGAAGACAACATTGCTCCTTACAATTGGTTGCTGGGACGAGTCATAGAAATTCACAGTGGGACTGACGGACTAGTTCGTGTAGCGACACTTCAAACTAAATCTGGATTGCTGAAACGAAGTATCCATCGCCTTTGTCCTTTACCCCTCGATTAGGCCGCTGTAGCTCTTTGAAGTTGTAAGGAGCTTACAAGGGGGGACTATGTTGCGGCCTTTTTATTAATTTTTCATTATTGTAACTATTGAATTCTCTGTATTTAAATGAATTGTCTACACTGTCTTTGCATACATTTATTCTCATTAAAAACATAAAGTTATCAACGATCAAAAGCAAATGCAAACGCAATAATAACTAGGGATATATGAACTAATGAGAGCAAAACCAATAGACGAAAAGAAATGCGAATAAAATACTGGTTTTTTGCGCGCATTACTGCATTGAACAATTGTTTTTGGATTGACATGGTTTGAATATACAAAGAATTGAATATACAAAGGATTGCTTACCATCATAAAAAGAAACGGTACACATCATAAAGTAAAATGAAATGAATGTAAATTATTTGATAGCGAAGAAATTGAAATAAAGTCAGTCTTACATTGAACAGCTCAGTATATATCAACTCAAGTCTTTAACTTCTTTTTATAAAGAAATCGAGTTTTTAGAAAAAGGCTGAAGTGTACAAGCTCCGTTGGGAAAAAAGATTCTCAGCGTAAACCAGTTATGTTAGCAGTGACGATTTGATAAGGACAATGTGGGTATTTCGGTCAGTTTTGCCTAAATAGGAAAAAACATATATATGGAATCCATATCGAAATCTGAACCGATTTCAATCAAATTGCATAGTTACTATGTTGAATCTATTCCCTGTGCAAAATTTCACCTAAATCGGATTACAACTTTTACCTCTGTGGTCATATGACGGAAAATCGGGCAAAATATATATACGGGAGCTATATCAAAATCTGAACCGATTTCAACCAAAATTGGCACGCATATGCAGAATTTTAATTCTACTCCCTGTGCAAAGTTTCAAGTTTAATTCTACTCCCTCTGCAAAATTTCACGTAAATCATAGTAACACTTTTGCCTCTGTGGTCATATTAGTTCAAGTCGGGCGAATGATATATATGGGAGCTATATCTAAATCTGAACCGACTTCAACTACACGCAGAGAAGGAATATGATCACCTCAAACATGTTTCAAGAGCAAAATGTTATTTTTGTATGGTGACCATGTAACATGTTTGTCACTAAAATGTTATTTTCTCATCAAATATAACCTGCTTGCCGAAATCAGATACATGATTTCCGAGAAAATAACATGGTTGCGAAAACCATGTTATATGGTCACCACCCAAAAATAAAATTTTGCTCTTAAAACATCTTTCAGGTGATCATATTCCTTCTCTGGGTGTCAATTTGGCACAATTAACGATACTATTAAACGTACTCGTTGTGCAAAATTTTAAGCAAATCAGGGCAAAACTCTGACTTTTGGGGCCATATAAGTCCAAATCGGACGAAAGATATATATGGGAGCTATATCTAAATCGGAACCGATTTTAACCAAATTAAGCACACTTAACGATACTATTAAACGTACTCGTTGTGCAAAATTTTAAGCAAATCAGGGAACAACTCTGACTTTTGGGGCCATATAAGTCCAAATCGGACAAAAAACATATATGGGAGCTATATATAAATCTGAACCGATTTACCTCATATTTTGCAGATCTTACGGGACTGGCGAAACATTCAGATGTACGAAATTTGAAGAACTTCGGTTCATAAATACATGAATTATGATCAAATCGGACGAAAGATATATATGGCAGCTATTTCTAAATCTGAACCGATTTTTTTTTTCCAAAATCAACAGTGATTGTCATCGACCCGAAGAAAGACGTTATGCCAAATTTGAGGACGATCGGACTTAAACTGCGACCTCTACTTTGTGCACAAAATTACATATTCAGACAGACAGACGGACATCGCTAAATAGACTCAGAATTTAATTCTAAGCCGATCGGTATACTAAAATATGGGTCTATGACAATTATTTCTTGGCGTTTCATACAAATGCACAAACTTATTATACCCTGTACCACTGTAGTGGTGAAGGGTATAAAAATTGTAAAAAACGATTTTTTTATGATAAAAGTTTAAAATTTTCGAAGAAATTCAAAAAAATTCTAACAACAGAAAAACGTTTTCGGTACACGTTTTCCGAACGTTGTTTTTTTTCTTTGCATGTAGAGGCCATAGACTATCAACACGTACAAAATTTCAACCGGATCGGATGAATTTTTCTCCTCGAAGAGGCTCCACCATCCAAATCTGGGTGTCGGTTGTACCTAAAAGTGATCCGATATGGCTAATTTGCAATACTATCCGACCTGCAATGTTTGTGAAACCTCTGAGACCTTAGGTTAGGTTAGGTTAAAGTGGCAGCCCGATTAAATTTCAGGCTCGCTTAGACTATTCAGTCCATTGTGATACCACATTTAACTAAAAGTACCTATTACATATGGGCACTTCTAGTCTTAACCACTGAACCTTCTCTATTATTTACTTTTGTGGAACCAACCAGATTGCTCCAAAAACTGAGACCTTAGCTTAAATATTAATCGAGAAAAGAAATGTTAACATATTTTTTGGTTTAGACTATCATATAATCTCAGTTATTTTTAATTTTTTATACCCTAAACCACATAGTGGTCAGGGTATAATAAGTTTGATCGGCCAAAAAATGTGCCTACCAGAAATATTGATTTTAGACCCCACAAAATATATACCGATCGACTTAGAATCACCTCCTGAGTCGATCTAGCGGTTGGTGTCCGTCCGTCCGTCCATGTATTTGTTGTTCACAGAATTTCGGTCGCAATTATTAACCGATTTGGATGAAATTTGGTACAGGTAGTTTTTTGGGCACAAGGACGAACGTTATTGAATTTGGGAGAAATCGGATCAAATTTAGATATAGCTCCCATATATATGTATCGCCCGATTTCGACAAATGGAGTCAAGTTGCGCTATTTTTCAAACAGATCGTCAGCAAATTTTGCACATAGTAAACTTTTTCATCACCCTTTAAGTCTGCAAAATTTCATCGAAATCGGTTCAGATTTAGATATAGCTCCCATATATATGTATCGTCCGATTTTCCCAAATTTGGCCATAAAAACCTTATTTAATAAGCGATCTTACTCAAACTTGGCTTACTCTAGTCTTTTATGGTACTGACAATATGTTCCAAAAATAATCGAAATCTGTTCAGATTTAGATATAGCTCCCATATATATGTATCGCCCGATTTTGCCAAATTTGGCCGTAAAACCCCTATTTATCAACCGATAGTGCTCAAAGTTGGCTAAATATAATCTTCTGAACTTCTAACTGTATGTACGCAATTTCATCGAAATCGATTCAGATTTAGATATAGCTCCCATATATATGTATCGCCCGATTTGGTCAAATTTGGCCGTAAAATCCTTAGTTATCAACCGATCGTACTCAAATTTGGCTAAATGTAATCTTCTATAGCTCTTACTGTATGTGCGAAATTCCATCGAAATCGGTTCAGATTTAGATAAATTTTGATAAATTTGCCCCTAATAACTTTATTTTTGACCATAGGGGCCTCATTTATTAACTGATCGTACTCAAATTTTACACAAAGTGACCTTCTGTGGTATCAATCGTACCTGCAAAATATTATACAAATTGGTTCAGATTTAGATATAGGTCCCATATATATGCATCGCTCGATTTTCCCAAATTTGACCATAATACTTTTATTTATTAACCAATGTTACTCAAATTTCAAATTTTAATGTACTAGCCGATCCTATTTAGACTTACATGTAGCTCTTACATAAATCTATTGCCCTATTTGCAGACATTTGGATTTATTACCCACAACTAATTGACCGATTTCCTCTTTTTATACCCTCCACCATAGGATGGGGGGTATACTAACTTTGTCATTCCGTTTGTAACACATCGAAATATTGCTGTAAGACCCCATAAAGTATATATATTCTGGGTCGTGGTGAAATTCTGAGTCATGTCCGTCCGTCCGTCCGTCTGTTGATATCACGCTAACTTCCGAACGAAACAAGCTATCGACTTGAAACTTGGCACAACTAGATGTTATTGATGTAGGTCGGATGGTATTGCAAATGGGCCATATCAGTCCACTTTTTCGTCTAGCCCCCATATAAACGGACCCCCAAATTTGGCTTGCGATTGCTCTAAGAGAAGCAAATTTCAACCGATTCGGCTGAAATTTGGTACATGGTCTTAGTATGTGGGCTCTAACAACCATGCAAAAATTGGTCTACATCAGTCCATAATTACATATAGCCCCCATATAAACCGATCCCTCGATTTGGCTTGCGGAGCCTCTAAGAGAAACAAATTTCATCCAATCCGGTTGAAATTTGGTACATGATGTTAGTATATAGTCTCTAATGGTCATGCGAAAATTGGTCCACATCGGTCCATAATTATATATAGCCCCCATATAAACCGATCACCAGATTTGACCTCCGGAGCCTCTTGGAAGACCAAAATTCATCTGATTCAGTTTAAATTTGGTACATGGTGTTAATATATGGCCTCAAACACCCATGCAAAAATTGGTCGATATCGGTCAATAATTATATATAAGCCTCATATAAACCGATCCCCAGCTTTGACCTCCGGAGCCCCTTGGAAGAGCAAAATTCATCCGATTCGGTTGAAATTTGGTCCGTGATGTTAGTATATGGTATCCAACAACCATGCAGGAATTGGTTCCTATCAGTCCATAATTATATATAGCCCCCATATAAACCGGTCCCCAGATTTGACATCTGGTGCCTTTTGGAGAAGCAAAATTCACCCGATCTGGTTGAAATTTGGTACGTGGTGGTAGTATATGATATTTAACAACCATGCAGGAATTGGTTCGTATCAGTCCATACTCATATATAGCTCCCATATAAACCGATCCTGAGATTTGGTTTTGGAGCCTCTTGGAGGAGCAAATTTCATCCGAGTCAGTTGAAATTTGGTACATTGAGCTAGTATATGGCCGTTAACAACCATGCCTAACTGGGTCCATATCGGTCTATAGTTATATATAGCCCTCAGATAAATCGATCCCCAATCACACAAAAATTATTTGTAGACTTACCTATACATAACTTTTTTGTCTAATATATACCACGTATGGACTAACTCACAATTTAGAAAAGATGTTAAGAAGTTTTAAGATACAACAACCCAAGTAATTCGATTGTGGATGACAGCCTTTCGTAGAAGTTTCTACGCGATCCATGGTCGTACGGCCGTATATACTTGTTTACGGCCGTATATACTTGTTTAATAATGGACTCAATATTAGTGGCATACTAACTCTTTTAGTGCAAAATAAACTATATCTTGTATCTGGCGTTTTCTTTTCAATGGCTCTATTAACCATGTTCCTTAATCTATATCTGTCCATAAAGCTCGAAAAATAATTGTATAATTAGATATAATGCATTTGGACGTCACACAGTGGGGTTTTTGATGTCAAAAGTGGGAATTAATTCGAAGTAGCTTTCCCTGTTTATAGTTTTAACTTTTTTTCGCCAAATTCACTAAAAGACATAAAACCAATCAAATTTTAAATATTTTTTAGTCCACATTTTATTTGTTTTCCATTAGTTAATTTGCAACAAAAAAAAGAGAATGAATATCTGCTTTTTGATCTGATTCTTAACAATTATTACATCGTCAGTAAAATTACTATATGTATCATTATCATCAACACTGGCATTTTGATCACCATCAAGATTTGACTCAAATATCAACATTTGAATTGCTTCCATAGGCAAATTGTGGGGTTTCTTCTCTTTTAATTTCTCATTTCTGATATAACTGGATCCGAAGTATGTTAATTAACAGTCTTTTAAATATCTCTTCATTTGACTTTTCCATAGAACATTTTCGCAAAAAATACTCTCTAAAATTTTTAAAATCTTTGTTTCTACACCCTCAAAAAAAATCGCTTCTCTAACATATGTTCCAAACATATTTTGCAGGAAACACATATATTATTGGATACTGCAGAAACATTAATATGTTTGTTTTATCTGAGCGTATTATATGTTTGGAAGCATTTTGAGTCCAAAAATAGTATATGTTTGGAAGAATTCCCCAAAGAAGATTGTGCTCATTCCCTCACATAATTTTCACTACCACGAAATTTTTGAGTTCTTCGCATCTTTTTCTGTAATACAAATATGCTGTTTTTTCTTTCAAATGTCTATTCTCTTGGTTCCGAATGTATATTCTCTTTATTTTGAATACTCATTCTAATATTCAAATTAAATAGTAATTAGACTTAAGCATATAAAATTTTTGGCCTTATCATGAAACAGTTTTCCGAACCAACATACAAGCGGTTTCACAGAAATTGCTCTCATTTCATTCTATCGCTGTGTTATGTTGATATCTTTTTATTCAACCATCCCGGTTTCCATCTCTATTTATTTCTCTATACTAACTCTCTCTCTCTCTCTGGCGCTCTTTGAATAAAGTATCACAACATATATATGTTTACTCGAAATTTGTAAATTTATATATGTTTACATTCACACATATTATTTTTATGAAACATTCATGCCCCAAACATAATATATTCTAACATATTAACATATGTGTCCCAAACATTTTGTGTTAGTTTAGGAACATTACATGTTTGCACTTAAATATATTGTGTTTAAAAATTGTGCCCGAAACACATTTTGTTTATATCGGAACATATTAAAAACATATTTTTCTAACAGTGTAGCTTCTTGCGCTTCTTCCGACAACTGTCCAATTGGAAGTAAAGCGTGGTTAATTATTTCTGCTCCAAGTAATAAATATTTGTGAACAGTTGGGGACATATAGTATCAGTGGTTGAAAAATGTATTTCCATTTAATTTCAAAATGTGCAAAAAAGTGCAGACAACTTTTTCATCTATGCTTTCAAAAGAGTTTATTGTTTTAGAAAAAATAAACTTTTTACTTAATTTGGCTTTATTCACAACTATTTGTCGACATATTTCTCGAAATCCTCTAATTTAAAGACTTACGAGCGAAACTAAATTTCATATAATAACACAAGTCAAATATAAAAATAAAAAACACAAAAATAATCTTATTAACCTGAGGATGAAGGTTCCATTATTATTTTTATACCCACCACCATAGAATGGTGACGGGGGTATAATAAGTTTGTCATTCCGTTTTTATACCCACCACCATAGAATGGTGACGGGGGTATAATAAGTTTGTCATTCCGTTTGTAACGCATCGAAATATCGATTTCCGACTATATAAAGTATATATATTCTTGATCAGGGAGAAATTCTAAGACGATATAACGATGTCCGTCTGTCCGTCTGTCTGTCTGTCTGTCTGTCTGTCTGTTGTAATCACGCTACAGACTTCAATAATGAAGCAATCGTGCTGAAATTTTGCACAAGCTCGTCTTTTGTCTGCAGGCAGGTCAAGTTCGAAGATGGGCTATATCGGTCCAGGTTTTGATATAGTCCCCATATAAACCGACCTCCCGATTTAGGGTCTTGGGCTTATAGAAATCGTAGTTTTTATCCAATTTGCCTGAAATTTGAAATCTGGAGGTATTTTATGACCATAAAGAGATGTGCCAAAAATGGTGAGTATCGGTCCACGTTTTGGTATAGCCCCCATATAGACCGATCTCCCGATTTTACTTCTTGGGCTTATAGAAACCGCAGTTTTTATTCAATTTACCTGAAATTTGAAATCTAGAGGTATTGTAGGACCACAAATACGTGTGCCAAAAATTGTGAGTATCGGTCCATATTTTGGTATAGCCCCCATATAGACCGATCTCCCGATTTTACTTCTTGGGCTTATAGAAAACGCAGTTTTTATTCAATTTATCTGAAATTGGAAATCTAGAGGTATTGTAGGACCACAAATATGTGTGCCAAAAATTGTGAGTATCGGTCCATATTTTGGTATAGCCCCCATATAGACCGATCTCCCGATTTTACTTCTTGGGCTTATAGAAACCGCAGTTTTTATTCAATTTACCTGAAATTGGAAATCTAGAGGTATTGTAGGACCACAAATACGTGTGCCAAAAATTGTGAGTATCGGTCCATATTTTGGGATAGCCCCCATATAGACCAATCTCCCGATTTGGGGTCTTGGGAAACCGTAGTTTTTATCCAATTTGTCTGAAATTGGAAATCTAGAGGTATTTTAGGACCATTAAGAGGTGTGCCGAAAATGGTGAGTATCGATCCATATTTTGGTATAGCCCCCATATAGACCGATTTCCCAATTTTACTTCTTGGGCTTCTAGAATCCGAAGTTTTTATCCTATTTGCCTGAAATTGGAAATCTAGAGGTATTTTCGGGTCACAAAGAGGTGTGCCGAAAATAGTGCGTATCGGTCCATATTTTAGTATAGCCCCCATAAGAACGATCTCCCGATTTAACTCCTTGGGTTTCTAGAAACCGTAGTTTTTATCTGATATGCCTGAAATTGTAAATATTCTGGTATTTTAGGCTCACAAAAACGTGTATCGGATTAAGTTTTTATCGGTCCATTTGGTAATGCCTCCATATAGACCGACTTCACTTCTTGAGGGTGTAGAAGGCGCACTGATCATGAAAATTGCTTGAAACTCAATGTAAAATTTCCAGATTTTATTTTTCGGGTGAAAATCAACAGATTTAAAATTTCAAATCAAGACGTTATTTTATAATTTTCTTGCACACTCACAAGAGATGTTAATGATTCCTCTAAACCTCAAACAAAAATGGTTCTTATAAATCCAGAATCTGATATAGTCCTCATAGGTGAAATCTTTAAATTTATCTTCGGGTTGTGTCCTCAAGTCCTCAAGCCCTCCTGAAATTTCAAAGGAAACCCTAATATTTGGTTCATGGTGGTGGGTATTTAAGATTCGGCCCGGCCGAACTTACTGCTGTATATACTTGTTTTAATTATCGCTTTAGAAAACACTCAAAACTAATTTTTAAGACACCAATAATTTACATTTATATCGCACGCAAGGAAAACGTAAAATAACTCCAACTTCAAACATATATAGTGACACAACGGTACTTGTCAAAGACACAATTTTTGCGCTAGTGATGTGGAATTTTGTGTACTTTTACCGACTATAAAAATTTTTCGGTTCTCCTAAATTTCATTTTTCAATTAATTCCCATTTTTGGTATCAAAAACCCCAATGTGCGTCAATTGCCTGTTTCGGTATCAGGCTAACATGAAATATAATAAGCAACGATGAGCCCGTCGTAAAACTAGGAAAAACACGACTAATGTACGCGTTAGAATTGTTGTTGTATCCTGGAAACCAGTTTCTGTAAATTGTCACATGTTGTAGTTGACTGTAGAAACAATAAGCATTGTTCGACTGTTCACCACTTAGGTGAATTCTAACAAATTAGCTTTCTAAAAATAAATTTCGTGTTGTTGCATTACTATGTAACAAAACGAAATAAAAATAAGATTAAGGGACTTGTAAGTTATATGAAAAGATGATGTACAGTGGGAGAAAAGGTGATTCAATTTGTAAGAGGAAATTTCCCAAATGTTTTCCCCATAAGGAGTTAGCATAAAGGGCCCAAAATTGAGTTATCTCTCCCAGCCAGATCTATACTAAAGGCTGTGGAAAGGTTCATTCGCCCGAACCGAAACATGTACAGTCCAGGCGTGTATAGATTTGTATCTGGCGTTTTCTTTTCAATGGCTCTATTAACCATGTTCCTTAATCTATATCTGTCCATAAAGCTCGAAAAATAATTGTACAATTAGATATAGTTCCTAATATTAGACATTTCTGCTTAGATTGTGACAAGACACCCGTAAACATGTACCCCCCTTTATGTTCACCAAAACCTATACCAATGATACCCCACAAATGCTTATGTTTACTAAGTCAGTAGGGGTGGTTTAGGGTATGATATAGTCGGACCCGCCCGACTTTCTACTTTACTCACTGGTTTATTCAGGCTTTAGACCAATTTTAACACTCGTTCGTGCTTATTTCTTTTTATCTGTACTTATTTTCAGATCCCAAACAAGAGCTTCCTTCACTTTATACATTCGATGATTATGATATGTGTTTATTTAATGCCACATCTGTTGTGGCATCTACCTACTGTATGGTTTATGCTCAGATATTACCTGATAATTCGTCCGAGTTGTGGCGAAGAATTGCAGCTCATAAAATGCACAAATTTCATTATCATTATGATAAACTATTCTTTGGCGTGTGTCTAGAGAAATGTATGCCATTTCTCGAAGCAAATGATTATAATGAAAACTCCTCTAATAGTACCGGAATATTAGACAAAGAGGTAAGTACGGCAATTTTTTATAATTTTCCATAATAATTTCTGGAATTTAATATATGTTTGCTTTTTTGGTTTTTACTCCATAGATTCTCGAGTATTTCGAAATGGTTCATAAAAGACCTTTGGATATTGAAATGCGCTTGAAATATTCATCGCAGATTGAAAAATGTATCAACGAAGAATTCCAAAAGAAATACGATTTACAACTGGAAACCTTCATTGAATATTGCGAAAGGAGTCCCGAAGGAAAGGCTTCTCAAAAAGGTAAATGCCACACTGAGAAAACAGTGAACCCACCAGCAAGAACATTTTTTGTTAATTTTAGAAAATTTAAATCATTTTTAGAAAATTGTAAAAATTTACAAACGCTGACATCACGCCGAATCAAAAAATAAGTAAAGACAAATTTAAGAAAATTTATTATACATAATTAATTTTTTTCACTTATTAAAGAAAAAAATTAACATTTTATTTTTCCTTGGGCAATTGATCTGCTACTCCTTTGTATATTTTCGGAACAAAAATATGATCCGTGTTTGCGTTATAAATTCACACAAATAATTTTAATTAATAATTTCTTAATTTACAATGCAAATGACAAAGTACCACAAATGGAGAAATTTCGCTAATTTTCCGCATTTTTTGGTTTTGTTTGGGATTTTGCTGTGGAAATCGAACATTGCACCGGCCTTAACATACACCCTCAAAAAAAATCGCCTCTCTAACATATGTTCCAAACATATTTTGCAGGAAGCACATATATTATTGGATACTACCGAAACATTAATATGTTTGTTTTATGTGAACATATAATATGTTTGGAAGCATTTTGAGCCCAAAAATATTATATGCTTGGAAGAATTTTCCCCAAAGAAGATTGTGCTCATTCCCTAACATAATTTTCACTTCCACGAAATTTTTTAGTTCTTGGCACCTTTTTCTGTAATACAAATAATGTTGAAGAAATTATTCAATTTTATAATTTTTTTAATTTTACCTTTCGCCTGGACGGAGAATCGAACCGAGGACCATACAGTTTGTAAGCCAACACACTACCACTGAGCTACGTAGCTGTTATAGTCACCAGTAGACAATTATCGTTATAAGTTACATTTATATAGCATAGTTTGCAGCGCCCACGAGCCCATGCAAACATAACATTATTTAACAGAAACATACATGTGTTGGCAACGTGGAGCAGTGGTTAGCATGTCTGCCGTACATGCAAAGGGTCGTGGGTTCAATCCCTGCTCCGACCAAACACCATTTTTTATACCCACCACCATAGAATGGTGACGGGGGTATAATAAGTTTGTCATTCCGTTTGTAACACATCGAAATATCGATTTCCGACTATATAAAGTATATATATTCTTGATCAGGGAGAAATTCTAAGACGATATAACGATGTCCGTCTGTCCGTCTGTCTGTCTGTCTGTCTGTTGTAATCACGCTACAGTCTTCAATAATGAAGCAATCGTGCTGAAATTTTGCACAAACTTGTCTTTTGTCTGCAGGCAGGTCAAGTTCGGAGATGGGCTAGTCCAGGTTTTGATATAGTCCCCATATAAACCGACCTCCCGATTTGGGGTCTTGGGCTTATAGAAATCGTAGTTTTTATCCAATTTGCCTGAAATTTGAAATCTAGAGGTATTTTATGACCATAAAGAGGTGTGCCAAAAATGGTGAGTATCGGTCCATGTTTTCGTATAGCCCCCATATAGACCGATCTCCCGATTTTACTTCTTGGGCTTATAGAAACCGCAGTTTTTATCCAATTTACCTGAAATTGGGAATCTAAAGGTATTGTAGGACCACAAATATGTGTGCCAAAAATTGTGAGTATCGGTCCATATTTTGGTATAGCCCCCATATAGACCGATCTCCCGATTTTACTTCTTGGGCTTCTAGAAACCGCAGTTTTTAACCAATTTACCTGAAATTGGAAATCGAGAGGTACTTTAGAACCGTAAAGAGGTGTGCCAAAAATGGTGAGCATCGGTCCATGTTTTGGTATGGTCCCCATATAAACCGACCTCCCGATTTGGGGTCTTGGGCTTATAGAAACCGTAGTTTTTATCCAATTTGCCTGAAATTTAAAATCTAGAGGTACTTGAGGACCATCAGAAGGTTTGCCGAAAATGGTTCGTATCGTTTCATGTTTTGGTATAGCCCCTATATAGACCGATCTCCCGATTTTACATCTTGGGTTTATAGAATCCTTAGTTTATATATAATTTGCCTGAATTTGGAAATTTATAGGTATTTTAGGACCATAAGGATGTGTGCCACAAATGGTGAGTATCGGTCCATGTTTGGGTATAGCCCCATATAGACCGACATCCCGATTTTACTTCCTGGGCTACTAGAATCCGAAGTTGTTATCCAATTTGCCTGAAATTGGAAATCTAGAGGTATTTTCGGGCCATAAAGAGGTGTGCCGAAAACGGTGAGTATCGGTCCATATTTTAGTATAGCCCCCATAAGAACGATCTCCCGATTTAATTCCTTGGGTTTCTAGAAACCATAGTTTTTATCCGATTTGCCTGAAATTGTAAATATTCTGGTATTTTAGGCTCACAAAAACGTGTATCGGATTAAGTTTTTATCGGTCCATTTGGTAATGCCTCCATATAGACCGACTTCACTTCTTGAGGGTATAGAAGGCGCACTGATCATGAAAATTGCTTGAAACACAATGTAAAATTTCCATGTTTTACTTCTCGGGTGAAAATCTACTGACTTAAGATTTCAAATCAAGACGTTATTTTATAATTTTCTTGCACACTTACAAGAGATGTTAATGATTCCTCTAAAACTCAAACAAAAATGGTTCTTATAAATCCAGAATCTGATATAGTCCTCATAGGTGAAATCTTTCAATTTATCTTCGGGAAGTGTCCTCAAGATCTCAAGCCCTCCTGAAATTTCAAAGGAAACCCTAATATTTGGTTCATGGTAGTGGGTATTTAAGATTCGGCCCGGCCGAACTTACTGCTGTGAATACTTGTTTTTTTTTAATTTACACATTTATATTTATACTATATTAAATTTTTATAATGAAACTTCGAAATGTGGGTTATTAAAGATTTACAGTCAGAAACAGTGCTTGACATAAACGAAATGGACTGAGCTTTTGGCTAAGATATTATTTTTTTATTGCAAAAATAACAATTTTGTAATTAAAAACTGGTTTTGGTATAAAAGTTTGAAATTTTGGAAGGAATTCAAAAACTCTAACAAAGGAAGAACGTGGGGTTGAGTATAAACATACATAAATAATTTTATAATATACACAAATTAAATAATAATTAGGCTTAAATTAAATAATATTTAGACTTAAGCATATACAATTTTTGGCCTTATCATAAAGCAGTTTCCGAAACAACATATAAGCGGTTTCACAGAAATTGCTCTCGTTTGATTCTCTCGCTGTGTTAATTTGATATCTTTCGTCGACCCTCCCGGTTTTTATCTCTATTTCTTTCTCTATACTCTCTCTCTGTCGCTCTCTGAATAAAATATCACAACATATATATGTTTACTCGAAATTTGTAAATTTATATATGTTTACATTCACACATATAATTTTTATGAAACATGCATGCCCCAAACATAATATATTCTAACATATTAACATATGTGTTCCAAACATTTAGTGTTAGTTTGAGAACATTACATGTTTGCACTTAAATATATTGTGTTTAAAAATTGTGCCCGAAACACATTTTGTTTATATCGAAACATATGAAAAACATATTTTTCTAACAGTGTACATAAAGCGGTTTCCACATTTTTGGGGTTTCTACTCGCTTTTTATACCCTGCACCACACTGTGGAACAGGGTATTATAAGTTAGTGCATATGTTTGCAACACCCAGAAGGAGACGAGACAGACACATGGTGTCTTTGGCAAAAATGCTCAGGGTGGGCTCCTGAGTCGATATAGCCATGTCCGTCTGTCTCTGAACACATTTTTGTAATCAAAGTCTAGGTCGCAGTTTTAGTCCAATCGACTTCAAATTTGGCACAAGTATGTGTTTTGGCTCAGAACAGATCCCTGTTGATTTTGGAAGAAATCGGTTCAGATTTAGATATAGCTCCCATATATATCTTTTGCCCGATATGGACTTATATGGCCCCAGAAGCCAGAGTTTTACCCTAATTTCCTTAAAATTTTGCACAAGAAGAACAATTAGTATTATAGTCAAGTGTGCCAAATTTTATTGAAATCGGTTCAGATTTAGATATAGCTCCCATATATATCTTTCGCCCGATATGGACTAATACGGTCCCAGAAGCCAGAGTTTTACCCCAATTTGGTTGAAATTTTGCACTAGGAGTACAATTAGTAGTGTAGTCAAGTGTGCTAAATTTTATTGAAATCGGTTCAGATTTGGATATAGCTCCCATATATATAGTTTACCCGATTTACACTCATATGACCACAGTGGCCAATCTTTTACTCCGATTTAATTGAAATTTTGCACAGGGAGTAGAATTAGCATTGTTGCTATGCGTGCCAAATTTGGTTGAAATCGGTTCAGATTTAGATATAGCTCCCATATACAGCTTTCGCCCGATTTACACTCATATGACCACAGAGGCCAATTTTTTGCTCCGATTTAGTTGAAATTTAGCGCAGGGAGTAGAATTAGCATTATAGCTATGCGTGCCAAATTTGGTTGAAATCGGTTCAGATTTAGATATAGCTCCCATAAATAGCTTTCGCCCGATTTACACTCATATGACCACAGAGGCCAATTTTTAACTCTGATTTAGTTGAAATTTTGCACAGGGAATAGAATTAATATTGTAGCTATGCGTGCCAAATTTGGTTGAAATCGGTTCAAATTTAGATATAGCTCCCATATATATGTTTTCTGATTTCGACAAAAATGGTCAAAATACCAACATTTTCCTTGTAAAATCGCCACTGCTTAGTCAAATAGATGTAAAAATGACTCTAATTTTCCTAAACTTTTAATACATATATATCGAGCGATAAATCATAAATAAACTTTTGCGAACTTTCCTTAAAATTGCTTCAGATTTAAATGTTTCCCATATTTATACCCTGCACTACACTGTGGAACAGTTAGTGCATATGTTTGCAACACCCAGAAGGAGACGAGACAGACACATGGTGTCTTTGGCAAAAATGCTCAGGGTGGGTTCCTGAGTCGATATAGCCATGTCCGTCTGTCCGTCCGTCCGTCCGTCCGTCCGTCCGTCCGTCCGTCCGTCCGTCTGTCTGCGAACACATTTTTGTGATCAAAGTCTAGGTCGTAATTTAAGTCCAATCGCGTTCCAATTTGGCACGTGTTCCTAGTTTGGGTCAGAATAGAACCCTATTGATTTTGGAAGAAATCGGTTCAGATTTAGATATAGCTCCCATATATATCTTTCGCCCGATATGCATTAATATGGACCCAGCAGTCAGAGTTGTATTCCGATGTGCTTGAAATTTTGTACAAACATAACACTTAGTCGAATAGTTAAGTGTGCAAAATTTGATTGAAATCGGTTCAGATTTAGATATAGCTCCCATATATATTTTTCGCCCGATATGGACTAATATGGTTCTAATATCCAGAGTTTTGGCCCAATTTGGTTGAAATTTTGTACAGGGAGTAGATTTAGCATTGTAGCTATGCGTGCCAAAGTTGATTGAAATCGGTTCAGATTTATATATAGCTCACGGATATAGCTCTCGCCCGATTTACACTCATATGACCACAGAGGCCAATTTTTTACTCCGATTTAGTTGAAATTTTGCACAGGGAGTAGAACTAGTATTGTAGCTACACCCTCAAAAAAAATCGCTTCTTTAACATATGTTCCAAACATATTTTGCAGGAAGCACATATATTATTGCATACTGCCGAAACATTAATATGTTTGTTTTATGTGAACATATTATATGTTTGGAAGCATTTTGAGCCAAAAATATTATATGCTTGGAAGAATTTTTCCCAAACACGATTGTGCTCATTCCCTAACATACTCGTAATTTTCACTTCCACGAAATTTTTTAGTTATTGGCACCTTTCTCTGTAATACAAATAATGTTGAAGAAATTATTCACTTTTATAAATTTTTTAAATTTTACCTTTCGCCTGCACGGAGAATCGAACCGAGGACCATACAGTTTGTAAGCCAACACACTATCCACTGGGCTACGTAGCTGTTATAGTCACCAGTAGATAATTATCGTTTTAAGTTACATTTATATAGCATAGTTTGCAGCGCCCACGAGCCCATGCAAACATAACATTATTTAACAGAAACATACATTTGTTTGCCACGTGGAGCAGTGGTTAGCATGTCTGCCTTGCATGCAAAGGGTCGTGGGTTCAATCCCTGCTCCGACCGAACATTTTTTTTTGTTTTTTTTTTTTTTTAATTTACACATTTATATTTATACTATATTAATTTTTTTTTAAATGAAACATCGAAATGTGCGTTATTAAAGATTTATAGTCAGTAACAGTGCTTGATATAAACGAAATTGACTGATTTTTGGATAAAATATTATTTTTTATTGCAAAAATAACAATCTTGTAATAAAAAACTGTTTTTGTACAAAACTTTAAAATTTGGAAGGAATTCAAAAACTAACAAAAGAAGAACGTGGAGTCGAGTATAAACATACATACATAATTTTATAATATAAACATAAATTTATTTAGGAGTGAACAGTTTTTTACTAGCATTTAACACCATCGCTCTAAAATTCCTTTTATTTTTCTTTAATAATTCATTTTAAAGAAAATCAACTTTTTAAATTGTTTTAGCTGTAAAAGTCGAACTTAATGCCCGCTTTTATATTTGATGGTGTCCGTCAACTCCTCGTGGACTACTTTTTAATAAAGAGAAACTAAACTTTGTTTTTCTACATTTTACTGTGTAATTTTTCACTATTTCCTCCTTATTTCATTTTACCGTCCCAACTCTAAAAAGAGTATAGTGCCCTTTCGTTATTTTTATGAAGACCCCTGATTTCTTTTAACGAACCAAGAAAAAATAATGCCAAAATGATAAACAAAACACATGTCCACACATACATAAAATGCTGCTCTCAAGGTGAAAACATAAGCTGTTTGTTTTTCAAATGTCTATTCTCTTGGTTCAGAATGTATATTCTCTTTATTCAAATTAAATAATATTTAGACTTAAACATATCAAATTTTTGGCCTTATCATAACAGTTTTCCGAAACAACATACAAGCGGTTTCACAGAAATTGTTCTCTTTTGACTCTTTTGCTGTGTTATATTGATATCTTTCGTCAACTCTCCCGGTTTCCATCTCTATTTCTACTCTCTCTGTCGCTTTGAATAAAATATCACAACATATGTATGTTTAGTTGAAATTTGTAAATTTATATATGTTTGTATTCACACATATGATTTTTATGAAACATTCATGCCCCAAACATAATATATTCTAACATATTAACATAGATGTCCCAAACATTTAGTGTTAGTTTAGGAAAATTACATGTTCGCACTTAAATATATTGTGGTTTAAAATCGTGCCCGAAACACATTTTGTTTATATCGGAACATATGAAAAACATATTTTTCTAACAGTGTATGCGTGCTCAATTTGGTTGAAATCGGTTCAGATTTAGATATAGCTCCCATATATATGTTTTTATACCCTTCACCACTACTGTGGTACAGGGTATAATAAGTTTGTGCATTTGTATGTAACGCCAAGAAATAGTGGTCATAGATCCATCTTTTAGTATACCGATCGGCTTAGAATTAAATTCTGAGTCGATTTAGCGATGTCCGTCTGTCTGTCCGTCTGTCTGTCTGTATATGTAATTTTGTGCACAAAGTACAGCTCGCAATTTAAGTCCGATCGTCGAGACAATCGCTATTGGTTTTGGAAAATATCGGTTCAGATTTAGATATAGCTCCCATATATATCTTTCGTCCGATTTAGACTCATATGACCACAGAGGCCAAACTTTACTACCGATCTTAGTGAAATTTTGCACAGAGGGTAAAATTGACATTCTACCAATGCTTGGTAAATTTGATTGAAATCGGTTCAAATTTAGATATAGCTCCCATATATATCTTTCGTCCGATTTGAACCTATATGGCCACAAAAACCAGAGTTTTGCCGTGATTTGCTTCAAATTTTACACAAGGGGTACGTTTAATAGTATCGTTAAGTGTGTCAAATTTTGTTAAAATCGGTTTAGATTTAGATATAGCTCACATATATATCTTTCGCCCGAGTTTTGCCCTGACTTACTTCAAAATTTGCACAAGCGGTATTTTCAACCATACTATTGTATGTGCCAAATATGGTCAAAATCGATTCAGATTTAGATATAGCTCCCATATATCTCTTTCGTCCGATTTGAACTTATATGGCCTCAAAATCCAGGGTTTTGCCGTGATTTGCTTTAAATTTCGCACTAGGAGTACGTTTAGTAGTATCGGTAATTGTGCCAAATTTGGTTGAAATCGGTTCAGATTTAGATATGGCTCCCATATGTATCTTCCGTCCGATTTGCATATGACCAGGGGGGCCAAAGTTATAGTCCCATTTACGTGAAATTTCGCAAAGATAGCAGAATTATTATTCTAACCATACATGTCAAATTTAGTCAAAATCGGTTCAGATTATATATATATATATATAGCTTCCACACTGTTAGAAAAATATGTTTTTCATATGTTCCGATATAAACAAAATGTGCTTCGGGCACAATTTTAAAACACAATATATTAAAGTGCAAACATGTAATGTTCCTAAACTAACACTAAATGTTTGGGACATCTATATTTATATGTAAGAATATATTATATTTGGGGCATGAATGTTTCATAAAAATCATATGTGTGAATGCAAACGTATATAAATTTACAAATTTCGACTAAACATACATATGTTGTGATATTTTATTCCAAGCGACAGAGAGAGTATAGAGAAAGAAATAGAGATGGAAACCGGGAGAGTTGACGAAAGATATCAACATAACACAGCAAAAGAATCAATAGAGAACAATTTCTGTGAAACCGCTTGTATGTTGTTTTGGAAAACTGTTTTATGATAAGGCCAAAAATTTGATATGCTTAAGTCTAAATATTATTTAATTTGAATAAAGAGAATAGACATTCGGAACCAAGAGAATAGACATTTGAAAAACAAACAGCATATGTTTTCGCCTTGAGAGAAGCATTTTATGTATGTGTGGACATGTGTTTTGTTTATCATTTTGGCATTATGGGCACAAGTTTTTTCTTGGTTCGCTAAAAGAAATCAGGGGTCTTCATAAAAATAAGGAAATGGCACTATACTCTTTTTAGAGTTGGGATAGTAAAATGAAATAAGGAGGAAATAGTGAAAAATTACACAGTAAAATGTATAAAAACAAAGTTTAGTTCCTCTTTATTAATAAGTAGTCCACGAGGAGTTGACGGACTCCTTCAAATATAAAAGCGGGCATTAAGTTCGAGTTTTGCAGCTAAAACCATTTAAAAAGTTTATTTTCTTTAAAATGAATTATTAAAGAAAAATAAAAGGCATTTTAGAGCGATGGTGTTAAATGCTAGTAAAAAACTGTTCACGCTCAAATAAATTTATGTTTATATTATAAAATTATTTATGTGTGTTTATACTCGACTCCACGTTCTTCTTTTGTTAGAGTTTTTGAAAACAAATAATATTGTTGCTACATTAAAAAAAAATATTTACGTGATATGAAGGATTACGCAACTTAAATTTTAGGATCCGAAATTTACAAAATAATAAGGACAAATTTCTTTACAATAAGGAAATTTTAATTAAAATAAAGTTTATAATCTTTGCTTCAATTTTTTTTTCATTAAATTTAGGACGCAAATTTTGTAAAACTAAGGCTAATTTTCCTTAAAGTAAAGAAACACATTTATGATTTAAAGAAATTATCCTTAAATTAACTGAAATATGAAACTTTACATTTAAGATAAAAACGCTTCAAATATAGGCGAAGACTTATTTTTAGGATTTAGCGTCGTTGGTTTAAAGTTTTTTGGAAATAATAAAATATTTTTTTTTTTACTTTGAAGTATCCGTTATAATTTGGATTTTTAAACTGACATTTATTTGTACGTGAGTATCTTTATTAATAAACCGCGAAAAGAGAATGAACATTTTATAAATGAGATCTGTATTCTAATTTTAATTTTATTGGGTCTATATTTAAAGCTAAATAGGTCGCTAAAAAATTTCTTTAATTTAAAGAAGCCGGAGACCATGCGACTTCTTCCTTTAAATTCTAAATAAGCACAATTTTTTTTATTTATTTATTTTTTTAACAATCAATCTAAAATAAATCTCTATTTCAGATATGGCCGAAATCTTGTTTTATAAAATGTTCAAATGCATTATTGGTTTGATCATTTTATCGTCAGTTTACGATTACTATCTGAAGATACATCAGACGGAAGAAAATCAAAGCAATGACTTCTTTAAAAATGATCACAAAGATACAGGTAAGTAAATCCTCTCAAAAAATTACCGTACAATTAATTTGCATTTTGGACCTAAATTACAGGGTGGCTGATGCAACAAAGTAAAATGTAATATAGTTTTTTTTTCTAATGTTCAAAAGCAAATGAAGGCGGAAATAACATCAATTTTTTAGAATCAGTTTATTAGCTCTGTGGTATTTTGGCTCATTCCTTGCGAAGCGCCGTCTTGAGATGATCGACAATTTTTTTATATGTTATTGTCAATCTTATTCTGTCCAAGCGCAAATGTGTAACGGATTCAAATCCGGAGATTTGGTAGCAATTATGCGACAGAAATGAAGCCATTTTTGGTTGACGCGGGCGAGTGCGATTGTGCTAAGTTCTGTTGGAATGTTCAAGGTCTTGCAACTTTCTACATTAGCCCAAGCTAATTATTCATTTGTGTTGCATCTGCTCTCATGATATGTATAAATCACGAGCAAGTTTTCTATCACTGCGGCGTAGATTTCGGTCATAACTTGCCTTTACTTTTCAAATCATTTCTGGTATTGTTACCGATTTTTTCAGCATTTTGAACCTAGAAGGTCCGTTGTTGGACGGATCCTTGTTTTCTTTTCTTAACTGCATTCCGTACAAAAGTTTAAAAGAAACAATTGTGTACCTACCACGGTTGCCACAGTTGGTAGAATTCTACCCATAATGGTAGATTTTTTTACTGTATCTACATAATGGTAGAATTTCTTAATGTTTGGTAGATTGGTAGGATTCCTTATTATATCCTCCACCATAGGATGGGGGGTATATTAACTTTGTCATTCCGTTTGTAACACATCGAAATATTGCTCTAAGACCCCATAAAGTATATATATTCTGGGTCGTGGTGAAATTCTGAGTCGATCTGGGCATGTCCGTCCGTCCGGCGTCCGTCTGTTGAAATCACGCTAACTTCCGAACGAAACAAGCTACCGACTTGAAACTTGGCACAAGTAGTTGTTATTGATGTAGGTCGGATGGTATTGCAAATGGGCCATATCGGTCCACTTTTACGTATAGCCCCCATATAAACGGACCCCCAAATTTGGCTTGCGAGGCCCCTAAGAGAAGCAAATTTCATCCGATCCGGCTGAAATTTGGTACATGTTGTTGGTATATGGTCTCTAACAACCATGGAAAAATTGGTCCACATCCGTCCATAATTATATATAGCCCCCATATAAACCGATCCCCCGATTTGGCTTGCGAGGCCTCTAAGAGAAGCAAATTTCATCCGATCCGGCTGAAATTTGGTACATGGTGTTAGTATATGGTATCTCACAACCATGCAAAAATTGGTCCACATCGGTCCATAATTATATATAGCCCCCATATAAACCGATCCCCCGATTTGGTTTGCGAGGCCTCTAAGAGAAGCAAATTTCATCCGATCCGGCTGAAATTTGGTACATGGTGTTAGTATATGATATCTCACAACCATGCAAAAATTGGTCCACATCGGTCCATAATTATATATAGCCCCCATCATAAGCGTAGGAAGGCCTCTAGGGAGGGGGCTTAGACCCCCAGAAAAAATTTAGCCCCCCCCAGAATTTGAAAACCTATTTACGATTTTACATTTTTATAAAAATTAAACAAGTATATACAACCGCACCAAGTTCCGCTAAAGACTTTCATGCACAATCGAATTACTTGGGTTGTGGTAGCAGTTGCCGATGGCAATGTTTGAAGTCTGATATTTATGAAATAGAGCTGTGATTGAACTTATGGTTTAGTTGAATAACTAACAGCCCGTTTCTTTATGTCGAACGAGTTCAATCGATCGACTGAAATGCATAGAAACAGCTGTTTTTTGGTTATAAATTCAGCTGTTTGTTTCCATTTTAGTCGATCCACAGAGCTCATTCGACATACATAAACAGGCTGTAAAGCTCCTTTATTATATTGGTTAGTCTGGTTAAGTCATCTTAATTAAAAAATAGTAATTGGTATTAAAACTATTCTTTCATAAATTAATATCTTAATAATGCTGCAAAAAAGCGTCGCCAAAAAAGAAGTGAAAATGTTCTTTTTGGGTCCGGAAGTGGTGCAAAATTGGCGGAGAAGCGATGAATGTAATAGGAACTCGTCATAGAACGAATGTCCACCGTTTCAACAGCCGTTGCAATAAATTTGCATCACTTCTTACGGTGTGATCCATATCGTTGTGTGATATTTTCCCAAATAAATAATTTTTATTTATTCGTTTTTTATTTGATTTTTGGTCGAACTTTTGTTAGAATTATATAAATATTTATAAAGACCTCGAGCTTCAAGAAATATTAATTTATAATAATTTTTATATTTTTTTATGATTTTTAATGCATTCTAACGCTTGTTTGAATATTTTCAAAAATTATCGATTTTTCTATAATGGATTTAGCATTTTTGTGGCAAAATTTGAATAATTTTTACCATTTTATTTATTCTTATTCTTTTTTTAACTATTTGAAAAAAGAAAACAAAAATTACACATTAAAATATGAAAAAATTGAAGTAAAAAACTTCCTGTGTAGTTAACATAATTAACTTCTTTGTGAGGACATTTCTGGAAGTGCTTTTAAAGTTGTGCCTTTAAAACAAATCCCAATTTTTTTTCTGGGAAAAGTGTGGAACTACCTTTAGTTGCTTTATTATATATTATTTGGATGTATATTTTTGTATTATTTTTTATGAAATAAAACAATAATTGAACATATAAGTTCAGTCTATAAATTTTTAGCTAGGGGGGGCTATAGCCCCCCCTAGGAAAATTGTCTAGCTACGCTAATGGCCCCCATATAAACCGATCACCAGATTTGGCTTGCGGAGCCTCTAAGAGAAGAAAATTTCACCCGATCCGGCTGAAATTTGGTACATCGTGTTAGTATATAGACTTTAACAACCATGCAAAAATTGGTCCACATCGGTCCATAATAATATATAGCCCCCATATAAACCGATCCCCCGATTTGGCTTTCGGAGCCTCTAAGAGAAGCAAATTTCATCCGATCCGGCTGAAATTTGGTACATGGTGTTAGTATATAGTCTTTAACAACCATGCAAAAATTGATCGAAATCGGTCCATAATTATATATAGCTCCCATATAAACCGATCCCGAGATTTGGCTTGCGGAGCCTCTAAAAGAAGAAAATTTCATCCGATCCGGCTGAAATTTGGTACATGGTGTTAGTATATGATCACTAACATCTATGCAAAAATTGGTCCACATCGGTCAATAATAATATATAGCCCCCATATAAACCGATCCCCCGATTGGCTTGAGGAGCCTTTAAGAGAAGCAAATGTCATCCGATCAGCCTGAAATTTGGTACATGGTGTTACTATATGGTCTTTAATACCCATGCAAAAATTGGTCGAAATCCATAATTATATATAGCCCCCATATAAACCGATCCCTAGATTTGACCTCCGGAGCCCCTTGGAAGAGCAAAATTCATCCGATTCGGTTGAAATTTGGTACATGGTGTTAGTATATGGTCTTTAATACCCATGCAAAAATTGGTCGAAATCGGTCCATAATTATATATAGCACCCATATAAACCGATCCCGAGATTTGGTTTTGGAACCTCTTGGAGGAGCAAATTCATCCAAGTCAGTTGAAATTTGGTACATTGTACATTTATTTTAAATAATGTTGTCCTTAATATTATGAAGTTTTAGGGATATCCTAAAATTTATATTCCATAATCCATAATATTAGGTCAATATTTTTTCAATGCAATATCACGCTTAAATTCCATCACGTATAACTTTATTTCTAAATGCATAGATCAAAATGGTTTCGTAAGCCTGAAGACAATAAAATGACTGTGACTGGAATAAATCAGCTATCAGGAGAGCAGTATCGGAATGAAGACGGTTACAATACATTAGTCACACTATATCTATACATTTCTATAATTTTTAAATAATTTTTAATCATGAAAACAACAAATTTACTTTTTGAGTATTTATTTTAACTAAATATTATAGCAATTAATATTCGTTATTACCACAAACATTTTTGGAAATAAAAACTGTTCTGCCTCTTCTTTCCCACTTTTAGTATCACGTCTCTTAACATCATTCTCTCTACCTCGAAACTACTCTCGCCTCATTCAACCTCATCGTGGTAAAATTAGCAATGAGTTTTCCTATCTCGATGGCTTTCGCTCTGTCTGCACCTTGATGGTATTACAGGGTCATACTATATATGTAGAATTCTTACATGTTCAAAATCCAGAATTTTTTGAGAATTTCGCTGAATCATCAATCGGCCTATGGTTGCTCAATTCTTCAATAGTCATCGAAATATATATGGTAATGAGTGGTCTGTTATTCTATGTAAAATTTAAGGAGGTCAATTATGTTACACCTGAGACCAGTTGGAGAAAGTGCATGAAACTTTTTGTTATCATAGTATTTGGTCGTTTGCTAAGGTAGGTTTAAGCTAGAACTAGATTTCCTTTGATTTCTTATTGAGGCTTTCCTTTTTTTATATTTTAGGTTTTTACCATCTGTAGCCTTGATTGTTTGGATCAATGGCACTGTCTTAAGCTCTCTAACAGATGGTCCATTTTGGCGTCACATAAGCGAATTTAGCCGCACATTTAGTCGAGAAAATTGGTGGCAAAATATTTTTATGATTACCAATTTCACTCCAAAAACTTCGGTAAGTTTTTACGAATCAATACAACTGCGAGAATGGTGAAAAACAATGTAATCGTGATGCATCTATTGAAGTTGCTGCTATTGTCAGAATTACTTCCTTTATGTCCATTAGCCATTTCGAAATTTTAATGTACCAAATTTCAACTGACTCGGATGAAATTTGCTCCTCCAAAAGGCTCCAAAACCCAATCTCGGGATCGGTTTATATTTATGATTATGGACTGATATGGACCACTTTTAGCATTGCTGTCAAATATCATATACTACCACAACATACCAAATTTTAACAAAATCGGATGAATTTTGCTTCTCCAAAAGGCACCGGAGGTCAAATCTGGGGATCGGTTTATATGGGGCTACGGACTGATATGAACCAATTCCTGCATGGTTGTTGGATAACATATACTAACACCACGTACTAAATTTCAACAGAATCGGATGGATTTTGCTCTTCCAAGGGGTTCCGGAGGTCAAATCTGGGCATTGGTTTAAATGGGTGCTATATATGATTATCGACCGATTTCGACCAATTTTTGCATGAGTGTTTGAGGCCATATATTAACACCACGTTCCAAATTTCAACTGAATCAGTTTAATTTTGGTCTTCCAAGAGGCTCCGGAGGTCAAATCTGGTGATCGGTTTATATGGGGGCTATATATAATTATGGACCGATGTGGACCAATTTTTGCATGGTCATTAGAGACCATATACTAACACCATGTACCATATTTCAGCCGGATCGGATGAAATTTGCTCTTCCACGAGGCTCCGCAAGCCAAATCGGGGGATCGATTTATATGGGGGCTATATATAATTATGAACTGATGTGACCATATACTGACACCATGTACCAAATTTCAGTCGGATCGGATAAAATTTGCTTCTTTTAGAGGCTCCGCAAGCCAAGTCGGGGGATCGGTTTATATGGGGGCTATATATAATTATGGACCGATGTGGACCAATTTTTGCATGGTTGTTAAAGACCATATACTAACACCATGTACCAAATTTCAGCCGGATCGGATGAAATTTGCTTCTCTAAGAGGGTCTACAAGCAAAATTTGGGGGTCCTTTATATGGGGGCTATACGTAAAAGTGGACCGATATGGCCCATTTGCAATACCATCAGACCTACATCAATAACATCTACTTGTGCCAAGTTTCAAGTCGATAGCTTGTTTCGTTCGGAAGTTAGCGTGATTTCAACAGACGAACGGACGGACAAGCTCAGATCGACTCAGAATTTCACCACGACCCAGAATATATATACTTTATGGGGTCTTAGAACAATACTTCCATGTGTTACAAACGGAATGACAAAGTTAATATACCCCCATCCTATGGTGGAGGGTATCAAAAGCAAATGTTCGTACGATTCCAAAATATAGTAAGAACAAGTAAGGAAAGTCTAAAGTCGGGCGGGACCGACTATATTATACCCTTCACCACCATGTAGATCAACAATTGTGTTACCATCTCAACTACTTCAAATTTGCTGGGAGCTATATAAAGGTTTGCATTTCCAGATACAAATACTTATAATGGAGACAATTTTTTGTACTTCTACAAAATCTCTCGAATTAAAATTGAAATCGTCTAACGCCCTGGTTAGTAAACAAATATAGGAAATATGAAGCGAGAGAAATTTTAATGCAATTATAGAAAGAGCATTTATGATTTATCAGGCGATACTTATGTATTCGAGATATAGGAAAATTTGAGTAACATTTACAATTTTTGCTATTCAGCAGTGATGATTTTACAAGGATATTGGTTAGATCTTGCCAAGATATGTGGGATGACAATAACTTTGGAATGACGCCATCATTTGGTCGAAAATGCAATAAGGAAAAAAGTAGGGTAACACCAAGGCAACATATTTTTTGCGAATCGAAAACGCCATTAAATCTCATATTAAATATATTCTCCGTGGAAACTATGCAGTCAATTGGAGGAAAATCCCATTGAAAATAGGTCTAAAATATGAAATAGTCTACCATATTTTCCCAACTCTGGTTGGAGTACATATAACGGGAGCGATATATAATCTGAACCAATTTCGACTAAATTTGACATACATACAGACAGACCTCCAGACAGACAGACGGACATCGCTAAATCGACTCAGAATTTAATTCTAAGACGATCGGTATACTAAAAGATCGGTCTCAGACTTTTCCTTCTTGGCGTTACATACAAATGCACAAACTTATTATACACTGTACCACAGTAGTGGTGAAGGGTATAAATATGGGAAACATTTAAATCTGAAACAATTTTAAGGAAACTTCGCAAAAGTTTATTTATGATTTATCGCTCGATATATATGTTTAGGAAAATTACAAGGAAAATGTTGGTATCTTGACCATTTCTGTCGAAATCAGAAAAACATATATATGGGAGTTATATCTAAATCTGAACCGATTTCAACCAAATTTGGCACGCATAGCTACAATGCAAATTCTACACCCTGTGCAACATTTCAACTAAATCGGAGTTAAAAATTGGCCTCTGTGGTCATATGAGTGTAAATCGGGCGAAAGCTATATATGGGAGATATATCTAAATCTGAACCGATTTCAACCAAATTTGGCACGTATAGCTACAATGCTAATTATACTCCCTGTGCTAAATTTCAACTAAATCGGAGCAAAAAATTGGCCTATGTGGTCATATGAGTGTAAATCGGGCGAAAGCTATATATGGGAGATATATCTAAATCTGAACCGATTTCAACCAAATTTGGCACGCATAGCTATAATGCTAATTCTACTCCCTGCGCTAAATTTCAACTAAATCGGAACAAAAAATTGGCCTCTGTGGTCATATGAGTGTAAATCGGGCGAAAGCTGTATATGGGAGCTATGTCTAAATCTGAACCGATTTCAACCAAATTTGGCACGCATACCAACAATGCTAATTCTACTCCCTGTGCAAAATTTCAATTAAATCGGAGTAAAAGATTGGCCACTGTGGTCATATGATTGTAAATCGGGCGAACGATATATATGGGAGATATATCTAAACCTGAACCGATTTCAACCAAATTTGACACACTTGACTACACTACTAATTGTACTCCCAGTGCAAAATTTCAACCAAATTGGGGTAAAACTCTGTCTTCTGGGACCGTATTAGTCCATATCGGGCGAAAGATATATATGGGAGCTATATCTAAACCTGAACCGATTTCAAAGAAATTTGGCACACTTGACTACAGTGTTAATTGTTTTTCTTGTACAAAATTTTAAGCAAATTAGGGTAAAACTCTGGCTTCTGGGACCATATAAGTCCATACCGGGCGAAAGATATATATGGGAGCTATATTTAAATCTGAACCGATTTCTTCCAAAATCAATAGGGTTCTATTCTGAGCCAAAACACATACTTGTGCCAAATTTGAAGTCGATTGGACTAAAACTGCGACTTAGACTTTGATTACAAAAATGTGTTCACGGACAGACGGACATGGCTATATCGAGTCAGGAGCCCACCCTAAGCATTTTTGCCAAAGACACCATGTGTCTATCTCGTCTCCTTCTGGGTGTTGCAAACATATGCACTAACTTATAATACCCTGTTCCACAGTGTGGCACAGGGTATAATGAACTACAGTATGGTTGAATGGTCAATAATTTTTTCTTTACTATTACTTCATTTTTATACCCTGCGCCACACTGTGGAACAGGGTATTATAAGTTAGTGCATATGTTTGCAACACCCAGAAGGAGACGAGTTAGGCACATGGTATCTTTGGCAAAAATGTCGTTCGCCCGATTTACACTCATATGACCACAGTGGCCAATCGTTTACTCTGATTTATTTGAGTAGAATTAGCATTGTAGCTATGCATGCCAAATTTGGTTGAAATCGGTTCAGATTTAGATATAGCTCCCATATATAACTTACGCCCGATTTACACTCATATGACCACAGAGGCCAATTTTTTGCTCCGATTTAGTTGAAATTTTGCACATCTAGTAGAATTAGCATTGTAGCTATGCGTGCCAAATGTGGTTGAAATCGGTTCAGATTTAGATATATCTCCCATATATAGGATAGGTTAGGTGGCAGCCCTATGTATCAGGCTCACTTATACTATTCAGTCCATTGTGATACCACATTGGTGAACTTCTCTCTTATCACTGAGTGCTGCCCGATTGCATGTTAAGCTCAATGACAAGAGACCTCCTTTTTATAGCCGAGTCCGAACGGTGTTCCACATTGCAGTGAAACCACTTAGAGAAGTTTTGAAACCCTCACAAATGTCACCAGCATTACGGAGGTGGGATAATCCACCGCTGAAAAACTTTTTCGTGTTCGGTCGAAGCAGGAGATCGAACCCACGACCTTGTGTATGCAAGGCGGGCATGCTAACCATTGCACCACGGTGGCTCCCATCTCCCATATACAGCTTTCACCCGATTTACACTCATATGACCACAGAGGTACATTTTTAACTCCGATTTAGTTGAAATTTTACACAGGGAGTAGAATTAGCATTGCAGCTATGCGTGCCAAATTTGGTTGAAATCGGTTCAGATTTTAATATAGCTCCCATATATATGTTTTTCTGATTTCGACAAAAATGGTCAAAATACCAACATTTTCCTTGTAAAATCGGCACTGCTTAGTCCAAAAAATGTAAAAATGACTCTAATTTTCCTAAATAAACTTTTGCGAAGTTTCCTTAAAATTGCTTCAGATTTAAATGTTTCCCTTTTTTATACCCTCCACCATAGGATGGGGGTATATTAACTTTGTCATTCCGTTTGTAACACATCGAAATATTCCTCTAAGATCCCATAAAGTATATATATTCTGGGTCGTGGTGAAATTCTGAGTCGATCTAAGCATGTCCGTCCGTCCGTCTGGTGAAATCACGCTAACTTCCGAACGAAACAAGCTATCGACTTGAAACTTGGCACAAGTAGTTGTTATTGATGTAGGTCGGATGGTATTGCAAATGGGCCATATCGGTCCACTTTTACGTATAGCCCCCGTATAAACGGATCCCCAAATTTGGCTTGCGATTGCTCTAAGAGAAGCAAATTTCATCCGATCCGGCTGAAATTTGGTACATGGTGTTAGCATATGGTCTCTAACAACCATGCAAAAATTGGTCCATATCGGTTCACTTTTACGTATAGCCCCCATATAAACGGACCCCCAAATTTGGCTTGCGTTTGCTCTAAGAGAAGCAAATTTCATCCGATCCGGCTGAAATTTGGTAAATGGTGTTAGTAAATGGTCTCTAACAACTATGCAAAAATTGGTCCACATCTGTCCATAATTATATATAGCCCCCATCTACCCCGATCCCCAGATTTGGCTTGCGGAGCCTCAAAGAGAAGCAAATTTCATCCGATACGGCTGAAATTTGGTACATGGTATTAGTATATGGTCTCTAACAACTATGCAAAAATTGGTCCATATCTGTCCATAATTTTATATAGCCCCCTTATAAACGGACCCCCAAATTTGGCTTGCGATTGCTCTAAGAGAAGCAAATTTCATCCGATCCGGGTGAAATTTGGTACATGGTATTAGTATATAGTCTCTAAGAGCCATTCAAAAATTGGTCCATATCAGTCCATAATTATATATAGCCCCTATATAAACCGATCCCCAGGTTTGAACTCCGGAGCCACTTGGACGAGCTAAATTCATCCGATCCGGTTGAAATGTGCAACGTGGTGTTAATATATGGCCGCTAATAACCATGCCAAAATTGGTCCATATCGGTCTATAGTTATATATAGCCGATCCCCAATCACACAAAAATTGGTCCATATCGGTTCATAATCATGCTTGCCACTCGAGCAAAAATAATTTAGCAAAATTTTATTTCTATAGAAAATTTTGTCAAAATTTTATTTCTATAGAAAATTTTGTCGAAATTTTATTCCTATAGAAAATTTTGTCAAACTTAATTATATACGTATTTAATCGGCCATTTTAAGTGTAATATATACCACGCCCCCAACACATTTGACGGATGTGATATGGTATGGAAAATTTAGATGTACAAAGTGGTGCAGGGTATAATATTATCAGCCACGCCCGACTTTAGACTTTCCTTACTTGTTTCTTCTAGAAGAGAGTGTAATTTCGTAAGTTGTAGTTTAAAAGTAACCTACACTCAAAAAAAAAAACTTAACCCTCTATTTCGCTAAAGCCAATTTAACTTTATTTTAGTTCATGGAATTGTTATGTTTGAAGAAAGTTTTCTTTACTCTTATAATTTTTTCCGTACGTTAGTTAAATGAACTTAAAAACGGGAACAAATTGTACAAAACTGAAGCATAAAGATTTACTAAATTCGTACTTCTCGCAAAATAGTTCATTATTTTTTTAAATTTGCAAAATGTTACAACAACTGCACCCATCTTGAACTTCGTATGGCACTAAAGACATTCTTGCAATTTTTAACTCCAATATTTTCCTTCAAACTACAAAATTTTTTTAACAAGTGAAAAAAATTAATTATGTCTAATATTTTTTTTTTTCTTGAATTTGTCGAAAAAATGTACTTATTTTTGTGATATTGGCGTAATGTCAACGTTTGTAATACAGTTTAGTTAACATTTTCTAAAAATAATCTTAATTGTCTAAAAAGAACCAAAATTTTTCTTGCTGGTGGGTTCATTGTTTTTTCAGTGCAGGGCATTCAATTTTCCTTTATGGAAATCTTAAAATAAGTTCAATTTTTACACGACATAGAGCCACAGTGGCGCATTGGTTAGCATGCTCGCCTTGCATACACAAGGTCGTGGGTTCGATTCCTGCTTCGACCGAACACTAATAAGTTTTTCAGCGGTGGATTATCCCGCCTCAGTAATGCTGGTGACATTTCTGAGGATTTCAAAGCTTCTCTATGTGGTTTCACTGCAATGTTGAACGCCGTTCGGACTCGGAGGTCTCTTGTCATTGAGCTTAACATGGAATTGGGCAGCATGTGATAAGGGAGAAGTGATAAGGGAGATGTTCACCAATGTGTTATCACAATGGACTGAATAGTCTAAGTGAGCCGATACATCGGGCTGCCAACTATTCTAACCTACACGACGTAGTTCATTCTTGCTATAAAAAAACTGTTTACTTTTTTCTGCATATAACAAAAGACAAATTTATTTATTCATTTTTTTAGGCTAGCCTTCACACTTGGTATATAGCAGCTGATTTCCAATTATTTGCCATTTATACTCTCATCTTAATATTCATTTCTAAGTAAGTATCTTTCCAATATTCATATTCCACCCAATATATATTTGGAAACTACTATTTGTGGTATTGCATTTACAGATATCCTCAGTACACGAAACGAGTGCTCATAACTTTATCCTTTTTGACTGTTCTTATTCCCACGGCAATAAATTATGCTTTGAAATTGGAAACGACATTCATGGTTAAACCCGAGTAAGTTACTACTTAAAGGCCAGTACTACATAAGTTCAGGTCAATTTCTCAAGGGCAACTTTTGATAAAAAAAGGAGATTTGAATATTTTCTATTTCTAATACTAAGAAGAGAACTTTGTACTGACCTCATATAAAAAAAGATAAGTCCTAGTAATTATTAAATTCTATACTAAAATAGATCCTATCGATATGGATTTATCAAGGATATGCCATTTTTCTACTACCACTACATACCCTTCTACACCAATCTTGGTGGTTACCTTTTTGGCATTTGGTTTGGAGACCTTTACTTGAAATACCTCAGCAAGGACGAGTTTCAACGAAATTTTCGTGGTGTACTGAAATATGGGATTGGTGTTTGGTTAGTAGCACTTCCGATGGCTATTAGCATTATCCAGATGGGAACTATTACAATTTTTCAACAACCCTCCATATGGACAGCTTTCTTCAGTGGCATAAATCGTAACTTATGGATTGTCTTTGTTTGTGGTACTGCCATATTGACAATGGCATGCAAGGCAGAAAGTAAGTAATTAGTAAGTGTATAAACATAATCATAGCGATATGCTGTGGGCGACCACTTGTTTACCACACTTTTTAATTTAGTACTAGTAATTCTTGTTGCCTGGCCTAGCGTGTAAATTCTTTTATTTTTAAATAACAAGACATTACACGTTTTTGTTAAACTCCAATGGTGAATTTAAAAAAAATAATTGTAAAAAACCCCTCGGAAATTTATTGTTATTATATTTGTTCGACGCGAAAAGTATTTGTCGTACCGCTACTAGCGATACTACGGTTATGTTTATACACTAAATTTATTTTTATACCCTCCACCATAAGATGGGGGTATATTAACTTAGTCATTCCGTTTGTAACACATCGAAATATTGCTCTAAGACCCCATAAAGTATATATATATTCTGGGTCCTGGTGAAATTCTGAGTCGATCTGAGCATTTCCGTCCGTCCGTCCGTCTGTTGAAATCACGCTAACTTCCGAACGAAACAAGCTATCGACTTGAAACTTGGCACAAGTAGTTGCTATTGATGTAGGCCGGATTGTATTGCAAATGGGCCATATCGGTCCACTTTTACGTATATCCCCCATATAAACGGACACCCAAATTTGGCTTGCAGACCCTCTAAGAGAAGCAAATTTTATCCGATCCGGCTGAAATTTGGTACATGGTGTAGTATATGGTCTCTAACAACCATGCAAAAATTGGTCCACATCGGTCCATAATTATATATAGCCCCCATATAAACCGACCCCCCGATTTGGCTTGCGGAGCCTCTAAGAGAAGCCGGATCGGATGAAATTTGGTACATGGTGTTGGTATATGTTCTCTAATGACCATACAAAAATCGATCCCCAGATTTGACCTCCGGAGCCTCTTAGAGGAGCAAAATTCATCCGATCCGGTTGAAATTTGGAACATGGTGTTAGAATGTCGTCTCTAACGAACACGCGAGAATTGGTCCATATCGGTCCATAATTATATGTAGCCCCCATATAAACCGTTCCCCAGATTTGACCTCCGGAGCCTCTTAGAGGAGCAAAATTCATCCGATCCGGTTGAAATTTGGTACGTGGTGTTAGTATATGGTCTCTAACAACCATGCAAGAATTGGTCCATATCGGTCCATAATTATATATAGCCCCATATAAATCGATCCCCAGATTTGTCCTCTGGAGCCTCCTGGAGGAGCAAAATTCATCCGATCCGGCTGAAATTTGGAACATGGTGTAAGAATGTGGTCTCTAACAAACACGCAAGAATTGGTCGATATCGGACCATAATTATATATAGCCCCCATATAAACCGTTCCCCAGATTTGATCTCCGGAGCCTCTTGGAGGAGCAAAATTCATCCGATCCGGTTGAAATTTGCAACGTGGTGTTAGTATAAGGCCGCTAATAACCATGCCATACCATAGTTATATATAGCCGATCCCCAATCACACAAAAATTGGTCCATATCGGTTCATAATCATGGTTGCCACTCGAGTCAAAAATAATCTACCAAAATTTTATTTTTATAGAAAACATTGTCAAAATGTTATTTCTATAGAAAATTTTGTCAAAATTTTATTTTTATAGAAAATTTTGTCAAAATTTTATTTCTATAGAAAATTTTGTCAAAATTTTATTTCTATAGAAATTTTTTTCCAAATTTTATTTCTATAGAAAATGTTGTCAAAATTTTACTTCTATAGTAAATGTTGTCAAAATTTTACTTCTATAGTAAATGTTGTCAAAATTTTATTTCTATAGAAAATTTTGCCAAAATTTTATTTCTATTGAAAATTTTGCCAAAATTTTATTTCTATAGAAAATTTTATCAAAATTTTTTTTCTATAGAAAATTTATTTATTTTGTCAAAATTTTATTTCTATAGAAAATGTTGTCAAAATTTTAGTTCTATAGTAAATGTTGTCAAAATTTTATTTCTATAGAAAATTTTGTCAAAACCTAACCTAGAATATTTTGCCAAAATTTTATTTCTATAGAAAATTTATTTCTATAGAATTTTTTTCCAAAATTTACTTCTATAGAAAATTTTGTCAAAATTTTATTTCTATAGAAACTTTAAACTTAATTATATACGTATTTAATCGGCCTTTTCTAGTTTAATATATACCACGTATGGACTATGTGGTATATATTACGGTATTAGGAAGTTTTAAGATACCTTGCCATCGGCTTCAGTAGAAGTTTCTACGCAATCCATGGTGGAGGGTACATAAGCTTCGGCCTGGCCGAACTTATGGCCGTATATACTTGTCTTTTTTTTTAATTTTTTGTTCCTAGCTTGATACAAATTGGAGAGATATTGTCACTTCTACAAACACAACATTTTCTATTCTCTAAATATCAAAAACAAGTTGAATGCTATCAAACACAAGTGGTTACACACTCAAAAAAAGTTTACTTGGATCCAAAGATTTTGACCTTCCTTTAAGGATTTTGGTATTGATTCCGAGCCAAAGAGGGTTATTTAAAATAAGGAAATCTTTTTGCGACCTATCTGGATTTAAATCTATAAAATTGCAATTAGAATACAGGTCTCAATTATCGAATTTTCATTCTATTTTTCCGGTATATTAACAAAGCTATTCACGTGCTAACAAATGGTAATGGTTAGCATGCCCGCCTTGTATACACAAGGTCGCGGGTTCGATTCCTGCTTCGACCGAACACCGAAAAGTTCTTCAGCGGTGTATTATCCCACCTCAGTAATGCAGGTGACATTTCTGAGGGTTTCAAAGTTTCTCTAAGTGGTTTCACTGCAATGTGGAACACCGTTCGGACTCGGCTATAAAAAGGAGGTCCCTTGTCATTGAGCTTAACATGGAATCGGGCAGCACTCAGTGATAAGAGAGAAGTTCACCAATGTGGTATCACAATAGACTGAATAGTCTAAGTGAGCCTGATACATCGGGCTGCCACCTGACCTAACCTAGCCTATATTTGAAGCCTTTTTATCTTAAATCTAAAGATTCAATATTTCAGTTAATTTAAGGACGATTTCTTTAAATCACAAATGCGTTTCTTTACTTTAAAGAATATTTGCCTTAGTTTAAAGACATGCAACTTTAAGAAAGCGACGCAAGTTTTCAAAATGTTTGTCCTAAATTTAATGGAAAAAAATTTGAAGCAAAGATTATAAACTTTCTTTTTATTGAAATTTTATTATTTTAAAGAAATTTGTCCTTAATAGTGCGTAAATTGCGCATCCTAAAATTGAGGTTACATAATCTTTAATATCACGTAAATATTGTAAATATTTTTTTCAGTGCAACAACAAAAAATATTGACCTAATATTAAAGATTATGCAGCCTAAATTGTAGGACGCGCACTTTGCACAATATTAAGGACAAAATTATTTAAAATAATGAAATTTTAATTAAAAGAAAATTTATTATTTATGGGGATAAAAGTCGAGGATTGAAATTCTGGCACGGTATTTATGTTATACCAAATCTAGAAATTTACACTGAAAAAAAAAAAATATTGTGGTGAGGCCAAAGATTTCATGTCTTTAAAATACGAATAACTTTTCCCTGATATAAAGTCTTTTCCTTGCCCAAAAGTTGATAAACTTTTCAATGAAGTCGTTTTGCCCTTAGTATTAAGTGACTCGACTTAAAAATGGTCATCTTTACATGAAAGAAAATTTTATTTGACCAAGGTCAACTTGACCTTGATAATTCTGAAAATTTCTTGAAAATTAACGAAATCGTCTGAAAACCAGCAAAAAAGCGTTCAAAAATAGGACAATTTTTTCCAACATATTATTTTAAAGGCGTTTTTTACTTGAAACATACCATAATTGCTACTTGAAGTCGATGCTGAAATTGTAAATTTAAGATGTCGTCAAGTTGTATGTGTTAATGGATTTTATGCCAATAAAGAAAGAAGACAAAAGGTGTAAAACGTATGAAACAAAATTTATTTCCTAGAATCAAGTACGTAAAATTCAAATTAAAAAGAGAATTGTGTCTTAGAGGTATCTTTACTTCATTTATTCGCTTCTTTGGCTCGGAATCAATACCGAAATTTTTAGGGTAAGGACAAATTCTTTGGATCCGGACATGCTTTTATTTGGAGTATAAGTACACTGAAAAAACAGTGAACCCTTTTCCATTGCAAAATGAACTAAACTGTAGTAATATTGACCATGATTTAGCCCTTAAGATTTTTTCCAATTTGTCTAGTTTATAATTCTCTTAAATTTTAGTTCATCTATAACATTGTAGTTTAGTTCATTTTTACAACACCATAAGATTTATATACCCCTACCAAGTTAAAAAGTCAGTATTATTTTGGTTTACTTGCTTATTTTGTGGGAAACCCGATAATAAAAATTGGTTAACAGTCTCTTTAAAATGTCGACGACTAAACTATTTTTAAATTTATCATTCCACAATACAGAGAAATTAAATAATTAAAGGAACAACAAACCGTTTTATTATTATGAAAATTTTCGTACATTAAAATTAAACTTTCTTTAAGCAAAAGTACTTTATTATAAAAACTTATGATGCAAGTTCTTAATACAATGTTTTTTGTGAATAAAAATGATGACCACCTGGAACAGAGAGTAGTTCATTTGAACTCGCTGTTTGGACATTCTGACTTATCCTTTTTTTATTCATCGTAGGTAATTTTTTCACATATCTTGCTGGAAAAAATGGAAGCAATAATGAAAATTGTTAAAATTAACAACATGTAATGAAATATAATTTTTTAATTCTTTATTTTAGCTTGTAACTTACCATATTTGGTGGCATTTTATCAAATGGTGTAAGGAATTAAATTTTTCTTTGGAAAACGTATCTCATAAAATTTGTACCTGAAACAATTAGGGAAATAATGAAGTATTCTAAATAAACTCATAAAACTGTGTTGTTATCGATGTGAAGGATATAATAAAATTAATATTCTAGTTGAAAGAAAGCCAAAGTTTTAATATAAAACTTACCAATTCTCTATTAAATTGTACGCTGAGGGGAAATATAAAAAGTTGTCCAAATTTATTTGGGTTACTCTGAAATTAAATATTTATTTTTTACATTAAATAAAATTATTAAATAGGTTTTCAAAAAATATAATGAAAAAAATAATAATATGATTAAAAAACCAAATATTCTTGATAACCCTAGACAGTCATTATTCGTCAAAATGACGACACGTAATTTCATTTTCGATTTAAAATGCATTTTAGTCTATTGAGAAATGGTAAATTTAAGTTATACTAATTCGACCGTTTAAAACCGAATTGAATAAGAAAATAAATTCAAGTTTGGTTCACTTTTTCGCTCACGATGAAAATTATAGCGTCTTGAAATCAGCTGTAGTGAAAATGACGAAGGATGACGTTAATGTACAAAAAATAAGGATGACTGTCGAGGGTTAAAAGAAAGTTAACGAATCCTTACCAATTCACTATTAAATTACAGGCAAAGGAGTACTAAAAATTTGTCCAAATTTTTAAGGGGTTATTCTGAAATTAAATATTTGTTTTTACATTAAAAATATTACATTGGTTTCCAAAAAATTTGATTAAAGAAATACTAAAATAAGGTATTAAAAACCTGTAATTTTGATGATAAAAAGCTCACAAAAACGTAAATATTCTAGTTGAAATAAAGCCAAGTTTTAAAAGAAAACTTACCAATTATCTACTTTTTAAATTTGTTCGAATCCATCTGGAGTTGCTCTGAAATTAAATATTGATTTTACAACAAAGAAAAACATTAAACTGGTTTCCAAAAAATTAATTAACAAATAATAATATACATAAAAAAATATTATTTTTAAAAGAAAGTCATATTAAAAAAATACTTACCAATTTATGAATAAACTATACGCTGAGATATAACAAAAATTTTCCAAATTCATCTGGAATTGAATATTAATTTTTTACATAGAATAATACAAATTTCAATACACTTTCAATTTCAACATATTTTCCTAAATATTCTTAATAACTTTTTTCTAAACTACCGATTAAATATTAATAACTTTCATTTAAAAGGTTTAATAAACAAACACCAATATATGTCTCCAAAATCCAAAATATTCCATGCCTTTATATTCCCTTGTTGCATACCTACTTAAAAGATGCAACAGCCCACGCCAACGCCAACTATACAACTGAAGCATGCCAAACAAAACCGAGCAAAGCCAAAACATTCCTACAACAACAAAAACACATGTGCCTTTATTGAAAACAACACCTCATCCAGCCAAATAAACCATCCGCGAATAACAAACACACACACACAAACCACTAAATGAACAAAAATAAAAACAACCCCACGCTCATGTATACACAACAAAACTCAAGTAACATCATCTTTACATTAATCACATTCCACTATGCCGATAAAGATCTCTGTACTATGCATCAGTTCATCGCATCTGCTGACAATTTACTCTAAGACTAATATTCGTAAAGGCACACCAGTTTATGAACGATGAAACGTTTAAGTTAAAATTTGCAAAATTTTCATGAAATGTTATCTACATTTTTGACGAAAATGTCTATAAATTTAATTACATGTGAACTAAAAATATTTCATTGGGTAATTTTTTACCAACAATTATTAACTATAGGAATTGTCAGTAAGAAATTGCCATCCACTTTCAAGTTCATTTTTCGTAAAAAAATATTTTCTCATACAAAAAAATTTTATAGTAAATTGCACTTATTATTTAGAAAATACTTTACATTTCACATGTAGTTTTATAGCATGACAAACGAATTTTTAACTACCAGTTAAGAAATTTTTTAAGGAAATTTCCATCGTATTTTGAAGGCCATGAACTAAACGATTGCTACTTAGAATTTGTAAAATTTCCTTTCGAGTAGTTAATTTTCGTTGAAGATACGAAAAATGAACTAAAATTCTGGAAAATTCTTGTAATAAATTATTGTAAAAATCTTCTTAAATTTACGAGACACTTTTTTTTCTGTGTACATTACCCTTCTTCTACTAAATTTGTAATTCATCCTGCAACGACAACTTTGTTTTGTTGTTTGTTTTTTTTTAATAACGTTTAGAGAAGAGGACACTATAAAAAATTAGAATCATCTGTTTCGCAGACACTGCCTGTTTAGTTTTTCATGGTTCCTACACGCAAAAAAATAATTCTTTCCTCCCAAACGAAATTTTAGACAAGCAAAGTTCGTTTCTCATTTGCTTTTCGCTGTAAGGTAGTGTATTTGGAAGAAAAGTTTATACTTTATGTGATAAACGTTTATTCTTTTCCAGGATGTAAAAACAATTTCATAAAGACAAGCTCAAAAAAAAAATTTTTTTCTTGCTAATTGCATTTTCCCTCACATCTTTCTCACATCCACGAGGTTTTTTAGTTCCTAACACCTTTTCCCGTAATACCAACAATGTAGAAGAAATTATACGATTTTATAAATTTTTAAATTTTTTTTTACCTTTTGCCTGGACGGAGAATCGAACCGCGGACCATGCACTTTGTAAGCCAACACACTAACCACTGAGCTATGTACCTGTTATGGTCATCAATAGATAAATACCCATATGAGTTATATTTATATAGCATAGCTTGCGGCGCCCACGAACCGAATAAACAAAGTTTATTTAACAGAAACAAACATTTAGTTTGGGACCGTGGAGCAGTGGTTGCTACGTCCGACTTGCATGCCAAGGGTCGTGGGTTCGATCCCTGCTTCGGCCAAAGTTTTTTTTTTTGTTTTTTTTTTTTTACATATATTCTAGATATGTTCGGAAGATTCCGAAAAAATGTTCAACATTACATTGTAGTATATTAAATTTTGAACTGTAAAATGTGTCTTATTAAAGACCTAAAGTCAGAAAAGAACAGTGTTTGATATAAACGAAATGGACTGTGTTGTTGTTTCAAAAATAACTTTTTTTATTGAAAAAAATAAAAATTTTGTAACAAACGAATTTTTTTGGTGATAAAAGTTTAAAATTTTCGAAGCAATTCAAAAAACTCTAACAAAAGAAAAACGTTTTCGGTACACGTTTTCCAAACGTTTTTTTTTTTCTTTGCGTGATAGAGCAAATTCATACAATGTAATTTGTTTTTCTATTTTTTTAAAGGGTTGATCTATGATTTTTGTTGTTCACCCATATTCCGTGTCTTGGCTCGTTTGTCCTTCCAGATGTATTTGTGGCATTTCTTGGTACTGCAAATCACTAACGGATACCAGAGACAACCGCGTCATATGAACCAAATATATTTGGTAAGTATCAACAACATGAGGTAATAAGAAGGTGGTATCGCTAAAACAACTGAAACATTTTGGGAGATACTTGAACATTATCCGCATTTAAAGAAAAGGTTTGTCAACATCAAGTATTGCTCAAACATCATGGTTTTGTTGGCCATAACTATTTTGCATGATAAAATAGTTGTCTGTAAACGTCAACTTTTAACTAACGGTAAGATCATAAAAGCAACGTTTAAGCACATTTCCATTTATTTTCAGCAATCATCTGACCACAACTGATTATATTTTTTACGAATCAGTTGTGGTCCTATGTCAAAAACACAAGTATAAACGGCCTAAAACTCGGACAGGCTGAATTTTATCCACCATGGATTGTGTACAATGTTATACTAAGAGTTATCACAATGGACTGAATAGTCTAAGTGAGCCTGAAAACAAATCAGACTGCCACTTTAACCTTAACCTAACCTAGAGCTGTGGTAATTAGAGGGTCAAATTTCAACCGGATCGTATGAAATTTATTCCTCCATGAGTCTCCAGAAGTCAAATCTTGGAGGGTCGGTTTAGATGGGAACTACATATAGAAATGAACCCGCACAATTTGTCAATCACTCAAATAAGGCTCGTGTCGATTGGTCGAAAGAAATGTTCCAAAAATACGATCGCTGTGCTTCGAAACTCGTCTATGACATCGTGACAGGTAATGAACAATGGTTTTACGCATATGCAGTGGTGCCAACTCTGAGCATTTTTCGTCATTTTGACGATTTTTTATGGTAAATTTGACCTGTGACGATTTGATGACGATTTTAACCAACGTAGTTATGAGGTGACGATTTTTGAAAATGTTCAACTCAAGTGTTTCCTTTTAACGTGTTTTATGACGGTGGATGATTTATCAAAGTAACTTAGTTATAAGTTGACGATTTTTCATAAATTGTACTGTAAAAACACATTTTTTAATCTTAATACTATGACAATTTGTATCTAGCTTGCTGTCAGCCATATTCCTCCCCAATGTAGAAATAACTTTCAAATTTTCAATTTTTGAGACTTCAACTTTAAAAGTGAATTAAAATATTTTTTGTAATGTTGTTTTTTTTTTATATCCACCACCATAGAATGGTGACGGGGGTATAATAAGTTTGTCATTGCGTTTGTAACACATCGAAATATCTATTTCCGACTATATAAAGTATATATATTCTTGATCAGGGAGAAATTTTAAGACGACATAACGATGTCCGTCTGTCCGTCTGTCCGTCTGTCTGTCTGTCTGTTGTAATCACGCTACAGTATTCAATAATAAAGCAATCATGCTGAAATTTCGCACAAACTCGTATTTTGTCTGCAGGCAGGTCAACTTCGAAGATGGGCTATATCGGTCCAAGTTTTGATTAGTCCCCATATAGACCGATCTCCAGTTTTTACTTCTTGGGCGTCTAAAATCTGTAGTTTTTATCCAATTTGCCTGAAATTAGAAATCAAGAGGTATTTTAAAACCCTACAGAGGTGTGCTGAAAATGATGAGCATCGGACCCTGTTTTTATATAGCCCCCATATAGACCGATCTCCAGATTTTATTCTTGGGCTTATAGAAACCGTAGTCTTTATCCAACTTGCCTCAAATTGGAAATCTAGAGGTATTTTAGGATATTACTTTTTGGGCTTCTAGAAACCGTAATTGTTGTCCACTTTGCCTGAAATCGAAAATCTTTTTATACCCTGCTCCACACTGTGGAACAGGGTATTATAAGTCAGTGCATATGTTTGCAACACCCAGAAGGAGACGAGATAGACACATGGTGTCTTTGGCAAAAATGCTAAGGGTGGGCTCCTGAGTCGATATAGCGATGTCCATCTGTCCGTGAACACATTTTTGTAATCAAAGTCTAGGTCGCAGTTTTAGTCCAATCGACTTCAAATTTGGCACAAGTATGTGTTTTGGCTCAGAATAGATTCCTACTGATTTTGGAAGAAATCGGTTCAGATTTAGATATAGCTACTATATATATATTTCGCCCGATATGGACTTATATGGCCCCAGAAGCCAGAGTTTTAACCTAATTTACTTAAAATTTTGCACAAGAAGAACAATTAGTACTATAGTCAAGTGTGCCAAATTTTATTGAAATCGGTTCAGATTTAGATATATATCTTTCGCCCGATATGGACTAATACGGTCCCAGAAGCCAGAGTTTTACCCCAATTTGGTTGAAATTTTGCACAGGGAGTAGAATTAGCATTGTAGCTATGCGTGCCAAATTTGGTTGAAATCGGTTCAGATTTATATATATCTCCCATATATAGCTTTCGTCCGATATACACTCATATGACCACAGAGGCCAATTTTTAACTCCGATTTAGTTACAATTTTGCACAGGGAGTAGAATTAGCATTGTTGCTATGCGTGCCAAATTTGGTAGAAATCGGTTCAGATTTAGATATAGCTCCCATACATAGCTTTCGCCCGATTTACACTCATATGACCACAGAGGCCAAATTTTAACTCCGATTTAGTTGAAATTTTGCACAGGGAGTAGAATTAGCATTGTAGCTATGCGTGCCAAATTTGGTTGAAATCGGTTCATATTTAGATATATCTCCCATATATAGCTTTCGCCCGATTTACACTCATATGACCACAGAGGCCAATTTTTAACTCCGATTTAGTTGAAATTTTGCACAGGGAGTAGAATTAGCATTGTTGCTATGCGTGCCAAATTTGAAATCGGTTCAGAAATAGATATAGCTCCCATATATATGTTTTTCCGATTTCGACAAAAATGGTTAAAATACCAACATTTTCCTTGTAAAATCGCCACTGCTTAGTCGAAAAGTTTTAAAAATGGCTCTAATTTTCCTAAACTTCTAATACACATATATTGAGCGATAAATTATAAATAAACTTTTGCGAAGTTTCCTTAAAATTTGCTTCAGATTTAAATGTTTCCCATATTTATACCCTTCACCACTACTGTGGTACAGGGTATAATAAGTTTGTGCATTTGTATGTAACGCCAAGAAGGAAAAGTCTAAGACCCATGGTTTAGCATACCGATCGTCTTAGAATTAAATTCTGAGTCGATTTAGCGATGTCCGTCTGTCTGTCTGTCTGTCTGTCTGTCTGTCCGTCTGTCTGTCTGTTGATGTATTTTTGCGTGCAAAGTACAGCTCGCAGTTTTAGTCCGATTGTCCTAAAATTTGGTATAGGGTCCTATTTCGACTCAAAGACGATCCCTATTGGAAAAAATCGGTTCAGATTTAGATATAGCTGCCGATCTGGTCATAATTGGCGTGTATATCAACCGATCTTCCTCAAATTCCATACATCCGTCTCGAAAAACTTGCAAAATATCATCCAAATCGGTTCAGATTTAGATATAGCTCCCATATATAGCTTTCGCCCGATTTACACTCCTTTGTCCACAGAGGCCAATTTTTTGCTCCGATTTAGTTGAAATTTTGCACAGGGAGTATAATTAGCATTGTAGCTATGCGTGTCAAATTTGGTTGAAATCGGTTCAGACTTAGATATAGCTCCCATATATAGCTTTCGCCCGATTTACACTCATATGACCACAGACGCCAATTTTTAACTCCGATTTAGTTGAAATTTTGCACAGGGAGTAGAATTAGCATTGTAGCTATGCGTGCCAAATTTGGTTGACATCGGTTGATATTTAGATTTAGCTCCCATATATATGTTTTTCTGATTTCGACCAACATTTTCCTTGTAAAATCGCCACTGCTTAGTCGAAAATTTGAAAATATGACTCTAATTTTCCTAAACTTCTAATACATATATATCGAGCGATAAATCATAAATAAACTTTTGCGAAGTTTCCTTAAAATAGCTTCAGATTTAAATGTTTCCCATATTTTTTTACTAAAATTGTGTTCCACCCTAGTGCATTAGCCAACTTAAATTTTGAGTCTATAGATTTTGTAGAAGTCTATCAAATTCTATCCAGTTCGAGTGATATTTAAATGTGTATATTTGACGGATGTGAAATGGTATCGAAAATTTAGATCTACAAAGTGGTGCAGGGTATAATATAGTCGGCCCCGCCCGACTTTAGACTTTCCTTACTGGTTTTTTACTAAAATTGTGTTCCACCCTAGTGCATTAGCCAACTTAAATTTTGAGTCTATAGATTTTGTAAAATTCTATCAAATTCTGTCCAAATCGAGTGATATTTAAATGTATGTATTTGGGACAAACCTTTATATATAGCCCCCAACACATTTGACGGATGTGATATGGTATCGTAAATTTAGATCTACAATGTGGTGCAGGGTATAATATAGTCGGCCCCGCCCGACTTTAGACTTTCTTTACTTGTTAGGAATATAAATAGGTGTGCGAGAAATGATTTTATTTTTTAGGCTTCTAGAATTCGTAGTTTTTATCTACACGCAGAGAAGAAACATGATTGTCACAATCATATTCGAAGAGTAAAATAATATGATAGCAGCTATTTTTGCGGCGACCATGTAACATTTTAACCTGCAACCATGTTGGCTCAGTGAACATGGTTCTAAGAAAAATACAATTGTCTTCATCTAAAATGTTATTATATTGATAAAAAGAATTTTGTTTCCATTAAAAGACAATGGTCACGATTTAAAATGTTTTGGTATTTATTCAAAATGTTTTTCTTCCAGTTAAAAGAACATAGTCACAACCTAAAATGTTTTGATCTTTATGAAAAATCTTTTTTCGTCGTCGAAAAAAGGACGCCACTTGAGAAAAGAAAACACAAAATTAACTTTATTTATTTGTTTTTATTTATTTATAAACTAATTCATTGTTTATTTGTATTTATAATGCCGTTCAAGCAAACATCATATATTTTTACACACTCTATTTTATTTCAATTTCAACAATAAGTAATTATTCCATATTTACATCGTGTCCATCAAATGTACAAACGCAGGCATCATGTAACTGCAAATAAAAATAAATGATCCATATAGCAAAATGTAGAACGAAAAACAGGTACATTTTTCAATTACACTTTCCTTTTTTGTGTTCACATAAAACCACGTGCCACTTCTGAATAAATAAATTAACACAAAACACAGTAAATCCGTATTCTCCGTCCATTCCAAGAAACAATCCACACACGACTGACGCGCAAAATGAAAATCGTGTGTACCTGCTCAATGTTTTTATAAAAATCTTGTCGCTGCAAAAATTTAAAAAATTAAATGGTTACGAAAACAATGTACATGGTCTTTATGGCCATGTAATGGTTGTAGACATGTCTATACGTAAACTATAAAAATACTTTTTTCTCTGCAAAAAAGTAAAAAAATTGAATGGTCAGGTACATGATTTTCTGACCATTTAAATAATAGAACATGTTTGAGGCATTTGAGAACCATTTAAATGCTTATTGCCAACATATATTTTTCTCCGCTCGAAAATTATTTTTACAAAGACAAAATACATCGTTTTCGCGACCATTACATACTCTAAATAAGCATTAAATGGATGCGGCAACCATGTCCAAACATGTTTTTTCTGTGCGTGTAATTAATTTATTTTAGAACCTTAAATATGAGAGCCGAAAATGGCGTGTATTGGTCCATGTTTTGGTTTATCTCCCAATAGAAGCCATCAAGACCGTATTCAGGGGGGGGGGGGGGGATGAGGGGGATCAAACCCCCCCGAAATGAATGAATGTTTTTATACAAATAAATATATATTTTTAGCTGCATAGAAAAATCTTATCGAAGATGTTGAAGAAAAGCTGAAGGTTTTATTTTGAAAAACGCTTACCTATAAAACTTGCATAAATCATAGAATACTAGTTGAAAAGCCCGTCAAACGACGGTCGAAAAAAAAACAAATTGTTTTTGTTCTCGCACCACAAATTTCATTTTTGGAAAATGTCTTTCTGCGTTTTATGTGCGTTTGTTGTTCTTTTTGTGAACATGACTCGCTTTGTTTGGCCATAGCAACAACAATGAAACAGTCAAACACACATGTGTAAATGAAATGGCGCAAAACTGCGAAAAGAACCTGCCTAATTCAGCGATGGAAGCACTTGGAAAGTGCAATAAAGAGATATTTCCAAACGTGCTTATTCTTTTAAAAACTTTGGTCACTTTGCCAGTTACTCAGGGATGGAAAATACAATTTTTAAGGAAGTACAAAAAAGGTATTTTTTGAGCGGAAAGGTACTTTTTACTAAATTTCAACAAAAATTTCACTCGAAGATTATTGTCAAGAGACTGAATTTTAAAGAAAATAAAATTTTGACAAAATTTTCTATATAAATAAAATTTTGCAAAAATTTTCAATAGAAATAAAATTTTGCAAAAAAAATCTACAGAAAAAAAATTTTGCAAAATTTTTTCTATAGAAATAAAATTTTGCAAAAATTTCCTATAAAAATAAAATGTTTACAAAATTTTCAATTGAAATAAAATTTTGACAAAATTTTCTATAAAAATAAAATTTTGCAAAAATTCTATATAAAAATAAAATTTTGACAACATTTTCTACCAAAATAAAAAATCGATAATATAGAATCGCATTCTTTTTTCGACTAAAACATTCTTGAAGTTCAATAAAATCCTGTTTTTGACTATGTCTTTTACAAAATCGAGATTTTCTTCCCACATGAACATGTCTGTTTTGCCATATTTGTAAAAGGCTATTAGCAAATAAGGTTGATAAAGACTTTCTCAAAATATTAAAATATTTTGTCAAAGCTATTGTACCATAAATCTGATATCGACTCAAAAATGTCTACACAAAAGGTACTAAATCCTTCGCGGGGGTACTACGGTACTGACCGGGGTGAAAAAGTATTGAAAAAAGTACTATAGTACTGCATTTTCCATCCCTGCAGTTACTACGTGCTCATCCGAACGTTCATTTTCAACAATGAAGAGATTAAAGACGTATCTTAGAAATTCGACTAGCGAGAGTAGACTCAATGGATTGGCATTGATTTATTTGCTGCCCAAAAAGCCCGTCGGCTCAATTTAATATTATAAAACAAGTAAGGAAAGTCTAAAGTCGGGCGGGGCCGACTATATTATACCCTGCACCACTTTGTAGATCTAAATTTTCGATACCATATCATATCCGTCAAATGTGTTGGGGGCTATATATAAAGGTTTGTCCCAAATACATACATTTAAATATCAATCGATCTGGACAGAATTTGATAGACTTCTACAAAATCTATAAACTCAAAATTTAAGTCGGCTAATGCACTAGGGTGGAACACAATGTTAGTAAAAAAAAATATGGGAAACATTTAAATATGAAGCAATTATAAGGAAACTTCGCAAAAGTTTATTTATGATTTATCGCTCGATATATTTGTATTAGAAGTTTAGGAAAATAAGAGTCATTTTTACACCTTTTCGACTAAGCAGTGGCGATTTTACAAGGAAAATGTTGGTATTTTGACCATTTTTGTCGAAATCAGAAAAACATATATATGGGAGCTATATCTATGTTAAATCTGAACCGATTTCAACCAAATTTGGCACGCATAGCTACAATGCTAATTCTACTCCCTGTGCAAAATTGCAACTAAATCGGAGCATAAAATTGGCCTCTGTGGTCATATGAGTGTAAATCGGGCGAAAGCTATATATGGGAGCTATATCTAAATCTGCACCGATTTCAACCAAATTTGGCACGCATAGCTACAATGCTAATTCTTCTCCCTGTGCAAAATTTCAACCAAATTGGGGTAAAACTCTGGCTTCTGGGACCGTATTAGTCCATATCGGGCGAAAGATATATATGGGAGCTATATCTAAATTTGAACCGATTTCAAAAGAATTTGGCACACTTGACTATAGTACTAATTGTTCTTCTTGTGCAAAATTTTAAGCAAATTAGGGTAAAACTCTGACTTCTGGGGCCATATAAGTCCATATCGGGCGAAATATATATATGGGAGCTATATCTAAATCTGAACCGATTTCTTCCAAAATCAATAGGGATCTATTCTGAGCCAAAACACATACTTGTGCCAAATTTGAAGTCGATTGGACTAAAACTGCGCCCTAGACTTTGATTACAAAAATGTGTTCACGGACAGACGGACATGGTTATATCGACTCAGGAGCCCACCCTGAGCATTTTTGCCAAAGACACCATGTGTCTATCTCGTCTCCTTCTGGGTGTTGCAAACATATGCACTAACTTATAATACCCTGTTCCACAGTGTGGAGCAGGGTATAAATATTGTATACATACCTATGCATAAATAAAATTTTCTACACATGAGATTAAATGAATATTTTTTTTAAAGTTAAACCCCCCCGAATTAAAATCCTGGCTACGGCCTTGGAAGCCATAGTTTTTTTTTCAAATTTGCATGAAATTTTAAATCTAGAAGTATTTTAGGAACATAAAGAGGTGTGCCGAAAATGGTGAATATCGGTCCATGTGCACTTATAATGAAAATTGCTTGAAACTGAATTATAAAGGGTGATTTGTTAAGTGCTTGATAACTTTTTTTTTTTAAAAAAACGCATAAAATTTGCAAAATCTCATCGGTTCTTTATTTGAAACGTTAGATTGGTCCATGACATTTACTTTTTGAAGATAATTTCATTTAAATGTTGACCGCGGCTGCGTCTTAGGTGGTCCATTCGGAAAGTCCAATTTTGGGCAACTTTTTCGAGCATTTCGGCCGGAATAGCCCGAATTTCTTCGGAAATGTTGTCTTCCAAAGCTGGAATAGTTGCTGGCTTATTTCTGTAGACTTTAGACTTGACGTAGCCCCACAAAAAATAGTCTAAAGGCGTCAAATCGCATGATCTTGGTGGCCAACTTACCGGTCCATTTCTTGAGATGAATTGTTCTCCGAAGTTTTCCCTCAAAATGGCCATAGAATCGCGAGCTGTGTGGCATGTAGCGCCATCTTGTTGAAACCACATGTCAACCAAGTTCAGTTCTTCCATTTTTGGCAACAAAAAGTTTGTTAGCATCGAACGATAGCGATCGCCATTCACCGTAACGTTGCGTCCAACAGCATCTTTGAAAAAATATGGTCCAATGATTCCACCAGCGTACAAACCACACCAAACAGTGCATTTTTCGGGATGCATAGGCAGTTCTTGAACGGCTTCTGGTTGCTCTTCACTCCAAATGCGGCAATTTTGCTTATTTACGTAGCCATTCAACCAGAAATGAGCCTCATCGCTGAACAAAATTTGTCGATAAAAAAGCGGATTTTCTGCCACTGATTTTGGTAATAAAATTCAATGATTTGCAAGCGTTGCTCGTTAGTAAGTCTATTCATGATGAAATGTCAAAGCATACTGAGCATCTTTCTCTTTGACACCATGTCTGAAATCCCACGTGATCTGTCAAATACTAATGCATGAAAATCCTAACCTCAAAAGAATCACCCTTTAGTTTCCAGATTTTACTTCTGGTAATCATTTAAATAATGGGGATAAAAATGTACAGATGTTAGATTTTACATCAAGGCGTTATTTCATCCTTTTCTTGCACACGATGTTTATGATTCCTCTAAAACTCAAACAAATATTGTTCTTATAAATCCAGAATCTGATCTAGTCTTCATAGGTAAAATCTTTGAATTTATCTTTGGGAAGTGTACTGGTAGAACTGATCTGCTTGTCACCAAATCCCCCTGAAATTTTCACAGGAAACTATAATATTTGATTCATGGTGGTGGGTATTTAAGATTCGGCCCGGCCGAACTTACTGCTTTATATACTTGTTTAATAAAACGTTTATTTTCCTCCCAAATCTTTGTTTTCTACTATTTTATGGGTGATAATTTTTTTACGAATTTTTTGTGACGACTTGACGATTTTGACGAAAACTATTTTAAAAATTTACGATTTTCAGCCCAAAACACCACTGCATATGAACCCGTAAGTAACCAGCAATCGACTATATGGATTTTTCAAGATGAACACCTCGTAGATAGATCAATTGTTTCAATGTCAAACTTCGGGATTCTTAAATAGTTAAAAGCCAAATTGAGAAGTCAGTTGTTTCAGTCATACCACTTTATTATTATACAATATCACATCACTACCTCCTACAATATCATTATCATAAAATTTCTTTTTGCAATATTTTTTGTTTTACAGAATGGTCAAGGTTTGATTACCATACTCTTATCAATTATTGTGGCAGTGTTTGCATGTCTACTGATCGAGTATCCTCTTGGCCAAGTAATTGATGCACTAATGATAAATCTAAAGCCAATGCCAAGAATTGAGATCACCACAACAATTAAAATAGCCAAGAATTATGATGAAAGAAATAGGAAAATTGAAGCTTGGGAACCATCTCACTTCTCATCTAAATCAAATTCAAGCCACACGAGTTCAGGTAGCAGCAAGCAAGCAGGTAATTGTCAATTTCGTCAATATCTATATCAGCGTTGCCATTTTGGTCCGATCGGACCAAACTTGGTCCAAAAGATTTCTAATTTTTAAATTTGGTCCGATGGTCGGACCAAACGGAATTTGGTCCGTTTTGGTCCATTTTCATAAATTTGGTAATATTTATAATTTTTTTCTAGTATTTAAAAATTTTATCACATATTCAATAGTATCTATGCACTAAAAAAAATATTGTCATGAGGCCGAATATTTCATGTTATTAAATACGAATGCTTAGCACAGTAGACTCATTTCTCTGATATAAAGTTTTTTCCTTGTCCAAAAGCCGATAAACTTTTCAATGAAGTCGTTTTGTCTTTATAGTTAAACGATTCGACTTAAAATTGGGTATCCTAACATAAAAGAAAATTTCGTTTTCTTAAGTCAACTTCGCTTTAATACTTCTGAAAAAATCTGCAAAATTAATTACATCATCTATAGTATTGTTGAATTTTTGTATATTGAGTATAAAACTAAAAAGCGTTTCAAAATATATGATCATATGCAAACTAATTTATTGACAGTTTATCTAAGGAATTTATATGGTAAAAGTAGGCTAGAATTTTTCTTTAATTTTTTTGCATATGAGGGATATAGTTTAACACTTTATTTTAAAGACAAAATCTATGGAACCGTGAATGTTTTTCGTTTCAGTGTGGGATTAGATACCATTTCAATCACAGAAAATCGAATGAAAATTTCGCGTTTTAGGTCTTGGATCAGTTTTTATATATTTTAGACAATTTTAACCCCAATATTCGAATGTGCACAAGAAGTGGAATATTAAGATTGAGCTATATAAGAATATGGGCCGATAGGGACCACATTTTCCGCATAAAATTATGGGTGCGAAGCAACACTACAGCAAATTGGATGAAAATTCGGAAATCTATTGTATTCTCTCAAGTAGGGTCTTCATGTGGCAAAGGCAATATAAACCAAATGCGTGACTGTTGTGGTCTTTAATTTCCTCTAAGTCGGAAGTTGAAATCAACTTTTTGTAATATTGAATTTCGACTTTTGATGTCAACTAAAATTGACTTTAAAATTCGACCTTTTCAAAAAGTCTATTTTCTCAAAATTTAAAAAACGTTGATAAGTCGACGTTTTGATTAATATGTCAGCCGCTAAATCATAGCAGTCCTTTCTGGTTTACTTTACTTTTTATACCCTCCACCATAGGATGGGGGTATATTAACTTTGTCATCCGTTTGTAACACATCGAAATATTGCTCTAAGACCCCATAAAGTATATATATTCTGGGTCGTGGTGAAATTCTGAGTCGATCTGAGCATGTCCGTTCGTCCGCCCGTCTGTTGAAATCACGCTAACTTCCGAACGAAACAAGCTATCGACTTGTTATTGATGTAGGTCGGATGGTATTGCAAATGGGGCATATCGGTCCACTTTTACGCATAGCCCCCCATATAAACGGACCCCCAAATTTGGCTTGCAGACCCTCTCAGAGAAGCAAATTTCATCCGATCCGGCTGAAATTTGGTGCATGGTGTTAGTATATGGTCTCTAACAACCATGCAAAAATTGGTCCACATCGGTCCATAATTATATATAGCCCCCATGTAAACCGATCCCCAGATTTGGCTTGCGGAGCCTCTAAGAGAAGCAAACTTCATCCGATCCGGCTGAAATTTAGTACATTGTGTTAGTATATGATCTTTAACAACCATGCAAAAATTGGTCCACATCGGTCCATAATTATATATAGCCCCAATATAAACCGATCCCCAGATTTTGCTTGCGGAGCCTCTAAGAGAAGTAAATTTCATCCTATCCGGCTGAAACTTGGTATATGGTGATAGTATATGGTCTCTAATGACCATGCAAAAATTAGTCCACATCGGTGCATAATTATATATAGCTCCATATAAACCGATCGCCAGATTTGACCACCGGAGCCTCTTGGGAGACCAAAATTCATCTGGTTCAGTTGATATTTGGTACGTGGTGTTAATATATGGCCTCAAACACCCATGCAAAAATTGGTCGAAATCTGTCCATAATTATGTATAGCCCCCATATAAACCGATCCCCAGATTTGACCTCCGGAACCCCTTGGAAGAGCAAAATTCATCGGATTCGGTTGAAATTTGGTACGTGATGTTAGTATATGGTATCCAACAACCATGCATGAATTGGTTCATATCTGTCCATAATTATATATAGCCCCCATATAAACCGATCCCCAGATTTGACCTCCGGTGCCTTGTGGAGAAGCAAAATTCATCCGATCTGATTAAAATTTGGTACGTGGTGATAGTATATGATATTTAACAAATATGCCAAAAGTGGTCCATATCAGTCCATAATCATATATAGCCCCCATATAAACCGATCCCGAGATTTGGTTTTGGAGCCTCTTGGAGGAGTAAATTTCCTCCGAGTCAGTAGAAATTCGGTACTTTGTGCTAGTATATGGCCGTTAACAACCATGCCTAACTAGGTCCATATCGGTCTATAGTTATATATAGCCCTCAGATAAATCGATCCCCAATCACACAAAAATTGGTCCATATCAAGTTAATAATTGTATATAGCCCCCATATAAGCGACCCCCATATTTCAATTCTGGTTCCCTACCTACCGCGCAAAAGTCCATATCGATTCGTAATTATTTGTAGACTTACATACCTTTTTGTCTAATATATACCACGTGTGGACTAACTCACAATTTAGAAAACGATTTAAGATACCACAACCCAAGTAATTCGATTGTGTATAACAGTCTTTCGTAGAAGTTTGTACGCAATCCATGGTGGAGGGTACATAAGATTCGGCCTGGCCGAACTTACGGCCGTTTATACTTGTTTTTAATAAAAATACTATGTACACCAATAAAATACGTTTTAAGGCATTTTTCTTCGAAATTGGAAATTTGGTCCGCTGGAGGGAATTTTGGTCCAATTTTGGAAAAAATTTGGTCCAAAATATAATTTCGTTGTGGCAACGCTGATCTATATCTACACAACGTCTTAAAATTTAGGTTATATAACAGGTTGGCTGATAAGTCCCCGGTCTGACACATAGATGGCGTCACTAGTATTAAATGCATATTATTTTTATATATTAGTACCAACCTTCAAATGATTCGTGTCAAAATTTGACGTCTGTAACTTAATTAGTTTGTGAGATAGAGCGTCTTTTGTGAAGCAACTTTTGTTATTGTGAAAAAATGGAAAAAAGGAATTTCGTGTTTTGATAAAATACTGTTTTCTGAAGGGAAAAAGGTTTCGGGACTCTGCCCCAGGAAAATCAACAATAATTGATTGACATTCAAAAATCAAACGTGGTGAAATGAGCACGGAGGACGGTGAACGCAGTGGACGCCCAAAAGAGGTGGTTACCGACGAAAACATCAAAAAGATCCACAAAATGATTTTGAATGACCGTAAAATGAAGTTGATCGAGATAGCAGAGGCCTTAAAGATATCAAAGGAAAGTGTTGGTCATATCATTCATCAATATTTGGATATGCGGAAGCTCTGTGCAAAATGGGTGCCACGCGAGCTCACATTTGACCAAAAACAACAACGTGTTGATGATTCTGAGCGGTGTTTGCAGCTGTTAACTCGTAATACACCCGTCAAAGTAAAAAGTGTTGTTCCACCAAGACAACGCACCGTGCCACAATTCATTGAGAACGATGGCAAAAATTCATGAATTGGGCTTCGAATTGCTTCCCCACCCACAGTATTCTCCAGATCTGGCCCCCAGCGACTTTTTCTTGTTCTCAGACCTCAAAAAGATGCTCGCAGGGAAAAAATTTGGCTGCAATGAAGAGGCGATCGCCGAAACTGAGGCCTATTTTGAGGCAAAACCGAAGGAGTACTACCAAAATGGTATCAAAAAATTGGAAGGTCGTTATAATCGTTGTATCGCTCTTGAAGGGAACTATGTTCAATAATAAAAACGAATTTTGTCAATAAAATGTGTTTTTCTTTGTTAGACCGGGGACTTATCAGCCAACCTGTTAATGCTCTTTTTTAAGTCATTTTTATACCCTCCACGATAGGATGGGGGTATATTAACTTTGTCATTCCGCTTGTAACACATCGAAATATTGCTCTAAGACCCCATAAAGTATATATATTCTGGGTCGTGGTGAAATTCTGAGTCGATCTGAGCATGTCAGTCTGTCCGTCCGTCTGTTGAAATCACGCTAACTTCCGAACGAAACAAGCTATCGACTTGAAACTTGGCACAAGTAGTTGTTATTGATGTAGGTAGGATGGTATTGCAAATGAGCCATATCGGTCCACTTTTACGTATAGCCCCCATATAAACGGACCCCCAAATTTGGCTTGCGATTGCTCTAAGAGAAGCAAATTTCTTCCGATCCGGCTGAAATTTGGTACATGGTGTTAGTATATGGTCTCTAACAACCATGCAAAAATTGGTTCATATCGGTCCACTTTAACGTATAGCCCCCATATAAACGGACCCCCAAATTTGGCGTGCGATTGCTCTAAGAGAAGCAAATTGCATCCGATCTGGTTGAAATTTGGTAAATGGTGTTAGTAAATGGTATCTAACAACCATGCAAAAATTGGTCCATATCGGTCCATAATTATATATAGCCCCCATATAAACGGCGGACCCCCAAATTTCGCTTACGATTGCTCTCGGAGAAGCAACTTTCATCCGATCCGGCTGAAATTTGGTACATGGTTTTTGCATATGGTCTCTAACAACCACGCAAAAATTGGTCAACATCGGTCAATAATTATATATAGCCCCCATATAAACCGATCCCCCGATTGGCTTGCGGAGCCTCTAATAAAAACAAATTTCATCCGATCCGGCTGAAATTTGGTACATGGTGTTGGTATATGTTCTCTAATGACCATGCAAAAATTGGTCCACATCGACCCATAATTATATATAGCCCCCATATAAGCCGATCCCCAGATTTGACCTCCAAAATTTTATTTTTATAGAAAACATTGTCAAAATGTTATTTCTATAGAAAATTTTGTCAAAATTTTATTTCTATAGTAAATTTCGCCAAAATTTTATTTCTATAGAAAATATTGACAAAATTTTATTTCTATAGAAAATTTTGTCAAAATTTTATTTCTATAGAAAATTTTGTCAAAATTTTATTTATATAAAAATTTTTTCCAAATTTTATTTCTATAGAAAATTTTGTCAAAATTTTACTTCTATAGAAAATGTTGTCAAAATTTTATTTTGTCAAAATTTTATTTCTATAGAAACTTTAAACTTAATTATATACTTATTTAATCGGCCTTTTTAGTTTAATATATACCACGTATGGACTATGTGGTATATATTACGGTGTTAGGAAATTTTAAGGCTTCAGTACAAGTTTCTGCGCAATCCATGGTGGAGGGTACATAAGCTTCGGCCTGGCCGAACTTACGGCCGTATATACTTGTTCCATTATTCAAATTGCAATGTAATTTCTCAAGGATGTCGTTATTGAAGGTTTAAATTTTTGTCCCACAAAAAATAGAAAATTGTATTATTGATACGAATGAAAATTTCGCTCATACGAAAATTTCTGTTGTCTATAAAGCTACCCATAAGAACTGCATTGTGCTTTTGCTACATAAAAGCTGATTTATCGACATGTAACAACAATTGTGCCAAGAGTTGTATACCAGCAAAAAAGCGTCGCCAAAACGTTAGTGAGGATGTTTTTTTATACCCTCCACCATAGGATGGGGGGTATATTAACTTTGTCATTCCGTTTGTAACACATCGAAATATTGCTCTAAGGCCCCATAAAGTATATATATTCTGGGTCGTGGTGAAATTCTGAGTCGATCTGAGCATGTCCGTCTGTCCGTCCGTCTGTTGAAATCTCGCTAACTTCCGAACGAAACAAGCTATCGACTTGAAACTTGGCATAAGTAGTTGTTATTGATGTATATCGGATGGTATTGGAAATGGGCCTTATTGGACCAGTTTTACGTATAGCCCCCATATAAACCGACCCCCAGATTTGGTTTGCGGATCCGATCCGGTTGAAACTAGGTGCGTGATGTAAGTGTATGTTCTGTAACAACCATGCAAAAATTGGTCCATATCGGTCCATAATTATATATAGCCCCCATATAAACCGATCCCCAGATTTGAGCCTCTTGGAGGAGCAAAATTCATCCGATTCGGTTGAAATTTTGTACATTGCGCATATGCAAATGGGCCATATCGGACCACTTTTACGTATATATAAACCGACCCCCAGATTTGGTTTGCGGAGCTTCTTGGAGAAGCAAATTTCATCCGATCCGGCTGAAATATAAACCGATCCTCAGATTTGACCTCTGGAGCCTCTTGGAGGAGCAAAATTCATCCGATTCGGTTGAAATTTAGTACGTTGCGCAAATGCAAATGGGCCATATCGGACCACTTTTACGTATAGCCCCCATATAAACCGACCCCCAGATTTGGTTTGCTTAGCCTCTTGGAGAAGCAAATTTCATCCGATCCGGCTGAAATTTGGTACGTGGTGTTAGTATATGGTCTGTAACAATCATGCAAAAATTGGTCCATATCGGCCCATAATTATATATAGCCCCACTACAAACCGATCCCCAAATTTAACCTTCGGAACCTCTTGGAGGACCAAACTTCATCCGATTCGGTTGAAATTTGGCACATTGCGCTATTATATGGTCGCTAACAACCATGCCAAAATTGGTCCATATCGGGCTATAGCTATATATAGCAATTCGCAATTACACAAAAATTGGTCCATATCGGTTCATATTCATGTTTGCCACTCGAACCAAAAATAATCTACCAAAAATTTATATCTATAGAGATTGTTGTCAAAATTTTATTGCTATAGAAAATTTTTTCAAAATTTTATTTCTATAGAAAATTTTGCCAAGATTTTATTTGTATAGAAAGTTTTGTCAAAATTTATTTCTATAGAAAATTTTCAATGTTGTGGATGTGAATTAAAAAATTTTCTAATATTTTGCAAATTAATAATTTTTATAATTTTTTATTCAAGCGCTTGTCTGAAACGTTTGACTTCAAATATTTAAAAAAAATTGGGAACTTTTCTCGAATGGAGTTAGCATTTTTAGACAAAATTTAAATAATTTCTACCATTTTATTAATTCATATTCTGTTTTTAACCTATTTAATTAACTTATTTTGTTTTAAATAGGTTAAAAATAGAATATTAAATTAGCCTATTAAAAATATGCAAAAAGCGAGTTATTAAAATTTGAATAAAAAGAACTTACTGTGTTGTTCAAATAAAGAACATCTTTGGATGAACATTTTTGGAAGTGCTTCTAAAGTTGTGCCATTAGAACAACTTCCAAATTTTTTTGCTGGGAGGCTTAAGTCTATTTAGCTCAAGGAGAAAATGTAGACAATCGATAACATCGTCTTTCCAAATGTGTTAGTAGCCTTACACTCAAAACAGCAGAACCACACTCAAAAAAAGTTTTCTTGTTTCCAAAGATTTTGACATTCACTTAAGGATTTTGATATTGATTCATTTAGGACTTTGATATTGATTCATTCTTTAAATAAATAAACTTTTTAGGGACCTACACTCAAAAAACAGTGAACCCACCAGATAGGAACATTTTGGTTAATTTTAGAAAATTTAGGTTAATATTAGAAAATTTTAACTAAACTGTGTTACCAACGCAAATGGCGCGACAATATCAAAAAAATAAATAAGTATTTTTCGAGAAATTCAAGAAATTTTTTAGACATAATTTTATTTATTTTAAATTTGTTAAAGAAAATTTTTTAGTTTGAAGAAAGAAATTGGAGTTCAAAATTGCAATATTGTCTCTAGTGTCATACGAAGTTCAAGATGGGCACATTTAGAAGTAAAATTTGCAAATTTTAAGAAATTCTTAACTATATTGTGGGAGATACGATTTAGTAAAACTATATGCTTCATTTGTGTATACTTAATTTTTTCCTCATTTTTACATAATTTAACTAACGTACACAAAAATTATTCAAGTTGAGGAAATTATCTCAAAACATAATAATTCCATGAAATAAACTACACTGAAAAAATTATTGTCGTGAGGCCAAATATTTCATGTCCTTAAAATACGAATGAAAATTTAGCTTAGCGTTAGAAGACGCATTTCTCTAATATAAAGTTTTTTCCTTGTCCAAAAATCGATAAACCTTTCAATGAAGTCGTATTGTCCTTATTATTAGTGATTTGACTTAAAAATAGGTATCATAACATGAAAGAAAAATTTTTTGGGGTAAGGTCAACTTGACTTTAATAATTCAGAAAAAATCTTTAAATTTAATGAAATTGTCTTTAAATTTTTGTCTTTTTGCATCTTGACTACAAAGCAAAAAATCGTTCAAAAATAGGACATGTTTTTCAACACTTTATTTTAAAGGCGTTTTTTACTTGAAACATTTCAACTGAAAGTCGAGTCTGAATTTGGAAAATAAAGTTGTCATTAACTCGTTTTTAAAGGATTTTGATAGCTGAAAAAACGAAAAATTAAAATTTGCTTCCTAGAAGCAAGTACATAAAACCCAAATTTAAAGGGAAATTGTGTCTTAAAAGTATCCTTATTTGTATTCTCCGCTTCTTTGGCTCGGAATCAATACCAACATTGTTAAATTAAAGACAAAATCTTTGGAACCGGGCATGCATTTTTTTTTCAGTGTAGAATTAAATTGGTTTTAGTGTCATATAGAGTTCTCTTCTTTTTGAGTGTATTTAGCTTTAAATGTAGGATAGATTTTTGCGATATATTAATAAAGCTATTCGCGTACAAACAAATGTCAGTTTAAAAATCTAAATTATAACAGATACTTCCAAGTAAAAATTGCTTTCTTAATTCTAAAAAAAAACGTTTAAACCAAAAATACAAAATCCTAAAAATTAATTTTAGCCTATATTTGCGTTTTTATCTTTAATCTACATATTCAATATTTCAGTTAATCTAAGTACGATTTATTTAAATCAAAAATGTTTTTCTTTACTTTAAGAAAAATTTGCCTTAGTTCCAAGCTGAACGACATTAATGGACGAACGCGAAATTTCAAAATTTGTGTCCTAATTTCTTTATTGAAGCATAGATTATAATTAAAATTACATTATTTCAAAGAAATTTGTCCTTAATATTGTGCAAATTGCTCATCCTAAAATTTAATTTGCGTAATAATTTTGGTTAATTTTAGAAAATTTTAACTAAACTATTTTACAAACCCGATACCCGACTCTATATTTATCTCAATGACAAGACACCTCCTTTTCATAGCCGGTTACGAATGGCATTGAAACCACTTAGTGAAGCTTTGAAACAATATGCAAGGCGATATGATGGTAATCATTGTACCACCGTGACTATCATGATTCACATCAGAAGCACAGGGGTAACGGGTTGCCACAATTGGTAGAATTCTACCAAAAATGGAAGAATTCTTGATATTTTGGTCGATTTTACAAAATATACCTCTCCACCAAATGTTGACAACATTTTCTATGGGGATAAAATTTTTAAAAATTTTTTTATATGAATACAATTTTAACAACAATTTCTATAAAAAACAAATAAGGAAAGTCTAAAGTCGGACGGGGCCGACTATATTATACCCTGCACCACTTTGTAGATCTAAATTTTCGATACCATATCACATCCGTCAAATGTGTTGGGGGCTGTATATAAAGGTTTGTCCCAAATACATACATTTAAATATCACTCGATCTGGACAGAATTTGATAGACTTCTACAAAATCTAAAGACTCAAAATTTAAATCGGCTAATGCACTAGGGTGGAACACAATGTTAATAAACAAAATATGGGAAACATTTAAATCTGAAGCCATTTTAAGGAAACTTCGCAAAAGTTTATTTATGATTTGTCGCTCGATATATATGTATTAGAAGCTAAGGAAAATTAGAGTCATTTTTACAACTTTTCGACTAAGAAGTGGCGATTTTATAAGGAAAATGTTGGTATTTTGACCATTTTTGTCGAAATCAGAAAAACATACATGGGAGCTATATCTAAATCTGAACCGATTTCAATAAAATTTGACACACTTGACTACACTACTAATTCTACTCCTTGTGCAAAATTTCAACCAAATTGGGCCAAAACTCTGGCTTTTAGGACCATATTAGTCCACATCGGGCGAAAAATATATATGGGAGCTATATCTAAATCTGAACCGATTTCAATCAAATTTTGCACACTTGACTATACTGCTAATTGTACTCCTAGTGCAAAATTTCAACCAAATTCGGCCAAAAATCTAGCTTCTGGGGCCATATAAGTCCATATCGGGCGAAAGATATATATGGGAGCTATATCTAAATCTGAACAGATTTCAATCAAATTTTGCACACTTGACTATACGACTAAGTGTTATGTTTGTACAAAATTTCAAGCATATCGGTATAAAACTCTGGCTGCTGGGTCCATATTAGTGCATATCGGGCGAAAGATATATATGGGAGCTATATCTAAATCTGAACCGATTTCTTCCAAAATCAATAGGGTTCTATTCTGACCCAAATTAGGAACATGTGCCAAATTTGAAGGCGATTGTACTTAAATTGCGACCTAGACTTTGATCACAAAAATGTGTTCACAGACAGACGGACATGATTATATCGACTCAGAACCCACCCTGAGCATTATTGCCAAAGACACCATGTATCTATCTCGTCTCCTTCTGGGTGTTACAAACATATGCACTAACTTATAATACCCTGTTCCACAGTGTGGCGCAGGGTACACGCAAAAAAAATAATTCTTTCCTCCCAAACGAAATTTTAGACAAACAAAGTTCGTTTCTCATTTGCTTTTCGCTGTAAGGAAGTGTATTTGGGAGAAAAGTATATACTTTTTGTGATAAACCTTTATTCTTTTCTAGGATGTAAAAACAATTTCATAAGGACAAAGTAAAAAAAAACATTGTTTTCTTGCTAATTACATTTTCCCTTACATCTTTCTCACATCCACGATGTTTTTTTAGTTCTTAACACCTTTTCCTGTAATACCAACAATGTAGAAGAAATTATACGATTTTATAAATTTTAAAATTTTTTTTACCTTTCGGCTGGACGGAGAATCGAACCGCGGACTATGCACTTTGTAAGCCAACACACTAACCACTGAGCTATGTACCTGTTGTGGTCATCAATAGATAAATATCCATATAAGTTATATTTATATAGCATAGCTTGCGGCGCCCACGAACCGTATAAACGAAGTTTATTTAACAGAAACAAACATTTAGTTTGGCACGGTGGAGCAGTGGTTGCTACGTCCGACTTGCATGCCTAGGGTCGTAGGTTCGATCCCTGCTTCGACCAAAGTTTTTTTTTTGTTTTTGTTTTTTTTTTTACATATATTCCAGATATGTTCGGAAGATTCCGAAAAAATGTTCAATATTACATTGTAGTATATTAAATTTTGAACTGTAAAATGTGTCTTATTAAAGACCTAAAGTCAGAAAAGAACAGTGTTTGATATAAACGAAAGGGATTGTGTTGTTGTTTCAAAAATAACTTTTTTTATTGAAAAAATAAAAATTTTGTAACAAACGAATTTTTTTGGTGATAAAAGTTTAAAATTTTCGATGCAATTCAAAAAAACTCTAACAAAAGAAAAACGTTTTCGGTACACGTTTTCCAAACGTTTTTTTTCTTTGCGTGTATAAAAACGAAAATTTCATTGGGTTGTGGAAAATTTCTCAAAAAGTAATAAAATTCAACTACTAACAAATAAGTTGTTTACAATAAAAATAAGTTAAATTTAGCGTTAGTTTAACTACGGAAATTTTTTTCTGTATATCGAGGTGCTTCGGAACACTTCCAGGTGTTCTGGATCGTCGATTTACGGATTGGACACTTTGGAATATTCTGAACAATATGCTAATCTACTAAATGTATTTCAGTAATTGTGTAGATCCATTAAGATTTTTGATAGGTCCGTCAGTGGCAATTTGCACCAATTTTCAGTAGCAAAGATATAGAAAATCGAAATAAAAAAATAAATTAATCAATCAATAATTCGAGTCATTTTATTTACTTTAAATTCCACAATGTAACACTTAAATCGTAAATATACATTTTTGTGTCGACCATATTAGTGAATTCCCTTTTCTCTTCTTCGCAAATCTGAAAATGAAAACTAGTTAAAATTTATTAAAACCTATATTCTGTTAAAATAATTAATATTTTGTTCTACTCTACTCCAGTTAGAAAAAATTCTTTAGGAGATCAATATGAACCCAGCAAAAAAAGCGTCGCCAAAAAAACAGTGAAAATGTTCTTTTTGGATCCGGAAGTGGTGCAAAATTGGCTCAGAAGCGATGATTTGATGTCTTTAAAATACGAATGCAAATTTTGCTTAGATAGAAGACGCATTTCTCTAATATAAAGTTTTTTCCTTTCAATGAAGACGTATTGTCCTTATAATTAAGTGATTTCACTTAAAAATGCGTACCACAACATGAAAGAAAAAACGTTTGGTCTAAGGTCAACTTGACTTTAATAATTCAGAAAAAATCTTTAAATTTAATGAAATTGTCTTTAAATTTGTTGTCTTTTTGCATCTTGGCTACAAAGCACAAAATCGTTCAAATATAGGACATGTTTTCCTACATTTTATTTTAAAGACGTTTTTTTACTTGAAACATACCATAATTTCTACTGGAAGTCGAGTCTTAATTTGGAAAATAAAGTTGTCGTTAACTCGTTTTTACAGGACTTTGATAGCATATGAAGAAAAAAAAAACTGAAAAATAAAAATTTGTTTCCTAGAAGCACTCAAACTCAAATTTAAAAGAGAATTGTGTCTTAAAAGCAGGGCTGTGGAGTCGAGCCAATTTTGCTCGACTCCGACTCCGACTCCAGCATTTTTCATCAGCTCGACTCCGACTCCGGAGTCGACTCCGTGTAATATAACTAAACATCATTTTAGTACCACTAATTTGTAGCTCTATTGTGGGGGTACCGTAAGTGGTTCGATATAAAGTATCGTATTTATTTATGTGTGCAAAAAATGTCTTAATTTCACATTAGATGCCAATTGAACTCTATATTTCAAATTTAGGACAATGTTTAATAAATAAAATAATGCTAAAATACCCATCATAATATGAGAAGATACCAAACCAACAGTATATGTATTTGTGGACCAAAATTATTGATACTATCACAAATCCTTTAAATTTGTTGCGAGCTATATAAAGGTTTATATTCACATATGCATGAATTTGAATCTGAATCGATTTAGACAAAATTCTATATACTTCTACAAAATCTATGTACTTAAAATTTAAATCTAACGTTATGGGACGTAACACAATTTTAACAAAAAATAAAAATTCAAGGAAAGTCTAAAATCGGGCGGGCCGATTATAATATACTCTGCACAACTTTGTATTTAGATCTACATTTTGATAAAATCTCAAATCAGACTTCTACAAAATCTCGGGCAATATTTGGGAAATATTTATAATTGTTTAGACAATTTCGCAAAAAGGCATTTATGATTCATTCATTGAAAATTTTGAAAATTAATTTCTATAAGTTTTCGACTTAGCAGTGAGTATCAGTGAGCATACAATTTTGGAAAAATTTTTGTTTAGTAAGTAAAATTTTGCAAAATTTTCTACAGAAACAAAATTTTGACTAAATTTTCTATAGAAATAAAATTTTGGCAAAATTTTCTATAGAAATCAAATTTTGACCAAATATATAGAAATAAAATTTTGAATAAAATTTTTATAGAAATAAAATTTTGAATAAAATTTTTATAGAAATAAAATTTGGCAAAATTTTTTTATAGAAATAAATGTTTGAAAAAATTATCAATAGAAATACAATTTAAAAAAATTGTGTAGCAAAAAAAATTTTGCAAAATTTTCTATAGAAATAAAATTGTGCAAAATATTCTATAGAAACAAAATTTTGACTAAATTTTGTATAAAAATAAAATTTTGAATACATTTTTTATAGCAGTGAGTATCAGTCAGCATCAGTAAGAAAAAAATTTGAGAAAATTTGCTATAGAAATAAAATTTGACAATTTTTTCTTATAGAAATAAAATTTTGAAAAAAATTATCAATAAAAATACAATTTTAGAAAATTTTTTGTGTAGTAAATAAAATTCTGTAAAATATTCTACAGAAAAAACATTTTGACTAAAGTTTCTATAGAAATAAAATTTTGACAAAGTTTTCTATAGAAATAAAATTTTGACCAAATTTTCTAATACAAAAATCTATTACTATAAAATTTTGGCAAAATTTTCTATAGATATAAAGTTTTGAAAAAAATTTTGTGTAACAAACAAAATTTTGCAAAATTTTCTATAGAAATAAAATTTTGCAAAATATTCTATAGAAACAAAATTTTGACTCAATTTTCTATAGAAATAAAATTTTGACTGAATTTTCTATAGAAAAAAATATTTCTATAGTAATACAATTTTTTATAGAAATAAAATTTTGACAAAATTTGCTATAGAAATAAAATTTTGACAAAACTTTTTATAGAAATAACATTTTGACAAAATTTTCTATAAAAACAGCTTTGAAAAAATTTTCTGTCAATATTCCGCATAGTTATGTATATGGTCTTAAAATTTTTTCTATAGAAATAAAATTTTGACTAAAATTTCTATAGAAAAAAATATTTCTATAGTAATACAATTTTTTATAGAAATAAAATTTTGACAAAATTTGCTATAGAAATAAAATTTTGACAAAATTTTCTATAAAAAACAACTTTGAAAAAAATTTCAATCAATATTCAATCAATATTCCACACTGAAAAAAAAGCATACTTGGTTCCAAAGATTTTGTCTTTACTTTAAAAAATTTGGTATTGATTCCGAGCCAAAGAAGCGGAGAATACAAGTAAGAACACTTTTAAGACACAATTCTCTTTCAAATTTAGGTTTTGTGTACTTGCTTCTAGGAAGCAAATTTTAATTTTTCGCTTTCTCAGCTTTTGTCTTCATATGCTACCAAAGTTCTGTAAAAACGAGTTAACGACAACTTTATTTTCCAAATTAAGACTCGACTTCCAGTAGAAATTATGGTATGTTTCAAGTAAAAAAACGTCTTTAAAATAAAATGTAGGAAAACATGTCCTATATTTGAACGATTTTTTGCTTTGTAGTCAAGATGCAAAAAGACAACAAATTTAAAGACAATTTTTTTAAATTTAAAGAATTTTTCTGAATTATTAAAGTCAAGTTGACCTTTGCCTAAAATTTTTTTCTTTCATGTTAAGATACCCATTTTTAAGTCAAATCACTTAGTTATAAGGACAATGCGACTTCATTGAAAAGTTTATCGACTTTTGGACAAGGAAAATAACTTTATTTTAGAGAAATGCATCTTCGATGCTAAGCAAAATTTGTATTCGTATTTTAAAGACATGAAATCTTTGATCTCACGACAATATTTTTTTCAGTGCACATAGTTATGTATATGGCCTTAAAATAAAATTAAAAAAAAAATAATTTCGATTGTTCGAAATATTTCAAATAAATTAATATGGACATTAAAATGGATCGTTCCAGCCCATCTGCCAGTCTAACATTCTAGGAAACTTAAAAAAATAGCCGTAATTGGAAGTTGATTTTCATTTACAATCATGCTGTACATTGATCGAATGAATAACGCAATGGAAACTAATTTGCGTAAAAACTTGCTTAGTTACAAAAATGTGAAGTGTTTTAAAAAAATTGGCTTAGCCGGAGTCGGAGTCGAGCAAAATTTTTACGATTCCGACTCCGACTCCAGCAAAATCTTCAGACTCCGACTCCAAGACTCCGGCTCCACAGCCCTGCTTAAAAGTATTCTTACTTGTATTATCCGCTTCTTTGGCCCGGAATCAATACCAAAATTTTTAAAGTAAAGACAAAATCTTTAGAACTGGGCTTTAGTTTCAGTGTGGGCTTGCCATAGGATGGATGTCATTTCAACAGCTGTTGCACTGAGTTTGCATCACGTCTTAAGGTGTGATTCGAATTCAGTGTTTTGGATGTGAATTAAAAAAAATTTGTGATATTTTGCAAAATAAATAATTTATTTAATCAAAGTCAAAGTCTAGGTCGCAGTTTAAGTTCAATCGCCTTCAAATTTGGCACAAGTTCCTGTTTTGGGTCAGAATAGAACCCTATTGATTTTGGAAGAAATCGGTTCAGATTTAGATATAGCTCACATATATATATATATATATATATATATATATATATATATATATATATATATATATATATATATATATATATATATATATATATATATATATATATATATATATATATATATATATCTATGCCAAGTGTTATTCGTATGTATGATAAGCTTTCTATAAAAAAGGAAGTCTGAATTATTATTTTATAAGAAATTTTACTAAATTTGAGGAAACTTGGTTTTAGTTCATATTTTGTTTATTTTTACGAATGATTTGTTATCAGTGAATAAAATGTTCTTGTTCAGTAGTAAATTCTTATACCCAGCGAAGAAAACAGTATTAGTAAAATTCCATGCCTTATTCTAGTTAATGAACTATTCCTAACTGCTTTCAGTTTAGGATTTTTTTTACTGAAGCAAGTAAATTTTATTATTTTAAACAAAAATTTAACTTAATGGAAATAAATTGGCTAAACTAAATTGATGAACATTTTTTCCTTTAGTTCCGAAGGCACGTTTTTCTTGGTGTACTATAGTCAAATGGGCCAAATTTTATTGAAATTGGTTCAGATTTAGATATAGCTCCTTAGCACACTTGACTACACTACTAGTTGTACTCCTAGTGCAAAATTTCAACCATATAAGTCTATATATATACCATATAAGTCTATAAAACTCTGGTTTCTGATGCATATCGGTCGAAAGATATATATATATATATATATATATATATATATATATATATATATATATATATATATATATATATATATATATATATATATATATATATATATATATATATATATATATATATATATATATATATATATATATATATATATATATATATATATATATATATATATATATATATATATATATATGTATGTCAATCGCATTGTTTGGGGACACAAAAAAGTTTTAACTTTTTTTACATACATAGCTTCGTACCATTCCCCCTACCCTATATATCCCGATTTTTTACCCATATGACCACGTAATACTAAGGTATATCCATTTAACTATATATCGTTTTATTTGGGGTCCCTCCTCTACGTACCGTTTACTTCTGGGACATGTCCTCAAACAGAACGGTTTGTATACATAAATTAAAGGTTGCCAGATCTTAACGGAATTTGAACGCGTCGTCCATTCGGCTTTGGCTTCCGTTTGTGTTTTCTTTGTCATAAAAACCAATATTTGGCTGAAATGTGGCAGTGTTTAAACATTTCTAATAACAAATTGTGCATCAACGATACATGAAAATGTGGTTCATTTTTATTTTGTTGGGATATTAATGACTGAAAAAATGTGTCTGACAGATTAAAGTAAAACTTTGAACACGCAACTTACACAATATAAAGAATATATAATTCAGGACAAATAAAGAAATTTTAATTGAAAAAAGCATGTATTGCGTCCAAATTTGAACAATCATTAAATAAGATTGTTTTTTCGAAAATACAATAATTTTCCGTCGGCACCATACTTTGGTGGCCAACCCAAACCTAGTACCAAGACTAAAAAAAGAAACAAAACAGTAAAAAGGAATAAGTCATGCTTTATTCATAAAGATTCGAGTTTTGCCGCTAAAAGCAAAAATAATTCTGTAAAAACAGAATAACATTATAAGATTTTAGCTAATTTTATTATAGCATGGTGGGGAGTGACCCAAAGAAAGAATTGAAGATGTTTACTTTCATTAAATTAAATTATTAAAGAAAAGTAACACTGAAAACATTGCTATTTTAGCGCGATAATGCCAACTTAACAATACAATACCACCATTCGTCACCATCGCGTCATCATCCATTAAACCTCTGCGCGAAATAATTAAAACCGAAAATATTCTCCAAATTTATTTGCCCTCTTGATCGAAGCTTAACTCACGGCTTTTTACTGTTCAGTTTTTGTTTGTTATTCTGGGCACTAAAAATGTGCACATTTGGTCTTAACTTTTGTAAAAAATGAAGCCACTTTTCGAAACAATGGTAAAATATTTGAATTTTCAACAATCGATATCTCGAAAACTAAGCACTTTTAGCAAAATTTTTACTTAATATTTTCTCGTTAGAAAACACCATTTATTCCCAATATGCATTTGTGGTCTTAAATTTGGAAAAAAGCAGCCATTTTTCGAAAAAGTGGTCAAATATTTAAATTTTTAATAATCGATATCTCGAAAACTAATCATTTTTAGCAAAATTTTTACTGAATATTTTCTTTTTAAAATACACCATTTACTCCCAATATGCATGTTTAGTCTTAAAATTTGTAAAAATGCAACCATTTTCCACAAAATGGTAAAATGTTTGAATTTTCAACGATCGAAATCTCGAAAACTAAGCATTTTGGGCCAATTTTATACTTCACATTTTCACTTTAGAAAACACCATATATACCCAATATGCATGTTCTGACTCAAGTTTTGTAAAAAAATGCAGCCATTCTTCGAAAGTGTTAAAATATTTGAATTTTCAACGATCGATATCTCGAAAACTAAGCAGTTTTAGCAAAATTTTTACTTACTATTTTCTCTTTAGAATACACCAGTTATTCCCAATATGCATGTTTTGTCTTAAATTTTGTAAAAAATGCAATCATTTTTCGAAAAAGCGGTAAAATATTAGAATTTTCAACGATCGATATCTCGTAAACTAAGCATTTTGTGCAAAATGCGTACTTAACATTTTCTCTTTAAAATATACCATTTATTCCTAATATGCATGTTTAGTATATTTTTTTTTTAAAATGCAGCTATTTCAGCTATAGAAAATGAAGCCACTTTTCGAAACAATGCTAAAATATTTAAATTTTCAACGATCGATATCTCAAAAACTAAGCATTTTTAACAAGATTTTTACTTAATATTATCTGTTTAGAATGCAACAGTTATTCTCTATATGAATATTTCGTCTTAAATTTTGTAACAAATGCAACCATTTTTCGAAAAAGCGGTAAAATATTTGAATTTTCAACAATCGATATTTCGAAAACTAAGCATTTTTAGCACAATTTTTACTTAACATTTTCACTTTAAAAAACACTATATATACCCAATATGCATGTTTTTTCTTAAGTTTTGTTTCAAGTTTTGGAAAAAATGTAGCAATTTTTCTTAAGTGCTAAAATATTTAAACTTTCAACAATCGATATCTCGAAAACTAAGCATTTTAGCAAAATTTTTGCTTAATATTTTCTCTTTAGAATGCACCAGTTATTCCCAATATGCATGTTTTGTCTTCAATTTTGTCAAAAATGCAACCATTTTTCGAAAAAGTGCTAAAATATTTAAATATTCAGCGATCGATATCTCGAAAACTAAGCATTTTTAGCAAAATTTTTACATAATATTTTCTCTTTAGAATGCACCAGTTATTGTCAATATGCATGTTTCGTCTAAAATTTTGTAAAAAATGCAACCATTTTGCGAAAAAGAGGTAAAATATTTGAATTTTCAACGATCGATATCTCAAAAACTAAGCATTTTTGGCAAAATTTTTACTTAATATTTTTTTTTTTAGAATACACCAGTTATTCCAAATATTCATGTTTCGTCTTAAATTCTGTAAAAATTGCAACCATTTTTCGAAAAGGTGGTAAAATATTTGAATTTTCAACAATCGATATCTCGAGAATTAAGAATTTTAGCAAAATGTTTACTTAATATTTTCTCTTTAGAATGCACCAGTTATTCCCAATATGCATGTGTTGTCTTAAATTTTGTAAAAAATGCAACCATTTTTCGAAAAAGTGGTAAAATATTTGAATTTTCAACGACCGATATCTCGAAAACTAATCATTTTTAGCAAAATTTTTACTTAATATTTTCTCTTTGAATGCACCATATATACCCAATATGCATGTTTAGTCAAAAATTTTGAAAAAATGTAGCCATTTTTCGAAACAACGGTAAAATATTTGAATTCTCAACGATCGATATCTCGAAAACTAAGCAGTTTTAGCAAAATTTTTACTTAATATTTTCTCCTTAGAATTCACCAGTTATTTCCAATATGCATGTTTCGTCTAAAATTTTGTAAAAAATGCAACCATTTTTCGAAAAAGTGGTAAAATATTTGAATTTTCAACGATCGATATCTCGAAGACTAAACCTTTTTAGCAAAATTTTTACATAACATTTTCTCTTTAGAATGCACCAGTTATTCCCAATATGCATGTTTCGTCTAAAATTTTGTAAAAAATGCAACCATTTTTCGAAAAATTGGTAAAATATTTGAATTTTCAACGATCGATATCTCGAAGACTAAACATTTTTAGCAAAATTTTTACATAACATTTTCTCTTTAGAATTCACCAGTTATTTCCAATATGCATGTTTCGTCTAAAATTTTGTAAAAAATGCAACCATTTTTCGAAAAAGTGGTAAAATATTTGAATTTTCAACGATCGATATCTCGAAGACTAAACATTTTTAGCAAAATTTTTACATAACATTTTCTCTTTAGAATGCACCAGTTATTCCCAATATGCATGTTTCGTCTAAAATTTTGTAAAAAATGCAACCATTTTTCGAAAAATTGGTAAAATATTTGAATTTTCAACGATCGATATCTCGAAAACTAAGCATTCTTAGCAAAATTTTTACTTAATATTTTCTCTTTAGGATGCACTATATATACCCAATATGCATGTTTAGTCAAAAATTTTATAAAAAATGCAGCCATTTTTCGAAACAACGGTAAAATATTTGAATTTTCAACGATCGATATCTCGAAAACTAAGCATTTTTAGCAAAATTTTTACTTAATATTTTCTCCTTAGAATGCACCAGTTATTCCCAATATGCATGTTTTGTCTTAAATTTTGTAAAAATGCAACCATTTTTCGAAAAAGTGGTAAAATATTTGAATTTTCAACGATCGATATCTCGAAAACTAAGCATTTTGAGCAAAATTTTTACTTAATATTTTCTCCTTAGAATTCACCAGTTATTCCCAATATGCATGTTTTGTCTTAAATTTTGTAAAAACTGCAACCATTTTTCGAAAAAGTGGTAAAATATTTGAATTTTCAACGATCGATATCTCGAAAACTAAGCATTCTTAGCAAAATTTTTACTTAATATTTTCTCCTTAGAATTCACCAGTTATTCCCAATATGCACGTTTTGTCTTAAATTTTGTAAAAAATGCAACCATTTTTCGAAAAAGTGGTAAAATATTTGAATTTTCAACGATCGATATTTCGAAAACTAAACATTTTTAGCAAAATTTTTACTTAATATTTTCTCTTTAGAATGCACCATATATACCCAATATGCATGTTTAGTCAAAAATTTTGTAAAAAATGCAGCAATTTTTCGAAACAACGGTAAAATATTTGAATTTTCAACGATCGATATCTCGAAAACTAAGCATTTTTAGCAAAATTTTTACTTAATATTTTCTCCTTAGAATGCACCAGTTATTCCCAATATGCATGTTTTGTCTTAAATTTTGTAAAAATGCAACCATTTTTCGAAAAAGTGGTAAAATATTTGAATTTTCAACGATCGATATCTCGAAAACTAAGCATTCTTAGCAAAATTTTTACTTAATATTTTCTCTTTAGAATGCACCAGTTATACCCAATGTGCATGTTTTTTCTCAAGTTTTGGAAAAAATGCAGCCATTTTTCTTAAGTGCTAAAATATTTAAATTTTCAGCGATCGATATCTCAAAAACTAAGCATTTTTAGCAAAATTTTTACTTAATATTTTCTCTTTAGAATGCACCATTTATTCCCAATATGCATGTTTTGTCTTCAATTTTGAAAAAATGCAACCATTTTTAGAAAAAGTGGTAAAATATTTGAATTTTCAACGATCGATATCTCGAAAACTAAGCATTTGTAGCAAAATTTTTACTTAATATTTTCTCTTTAGGATGCACCATATATACCCAATATGCATGTTAAGTCAAAAATTTTGTAAAAAATGCAGCCATTTTTCGAAACAACGGTAAAATATTTCAATTTTCAACGATCGATATCTCGAAAGCTAAGCATTTTTAGCAAAATTTTTACTTAATATTTTCTCTTTAGGATGCACCATATATACCCAATATGCATGTTAAGTCAAAAATTTTATAAAAAATGCAGCCATTTTTCGAAACAACGGTAAAATATTTCAATTTTCAACGATCGATATCTCGAAAACTAAGCATTTTTAGCAAAATTTTTACTTAATATTTTCTCTTTAGAATGCACCAGTTATTCCCAATATGCATGTTTTGTCTTAAATTTTGTAAAAAATGCAGCCATTTTTCGAAAAAGTGGTAAAATATTTGAATTTTCAACGATCGATATCTCGAAAACTAAACATTTTTAGCAAGATTTTTACATAATATTTTCTCTTTAGAATGCACCAGTTATTCCCAATATGCATGTTTCGTCTAAAATTTTGTAAAAAATGCAACCATTTTTCGAAAAATTGGTAAAAGATTTGAATTTTCAACGATCGATATCTCGAAAACTAAACATTTTTAGCAAGATTTTTACATAATATTTTCTCTTTAGAATGCACCAGTTATTCCCAATATGCATGTTTTGTCTTAAATTTTGTAAAAAAAAAATGCAACCATTTTTCGAAAAAGTGGTAAAAGATTTGAATTTTCAACGATCGATATCTCGAAAACTAAACATTTTTAGCAAAATTTTTACTTAATATTTGTTCCTTAGAATGCACCAGTTATACCCAATGTGCATGTTTTTTCTCAAGTTTTGGAAAAAATGCAGCCATTTTTCTGAAGTTCTAAAATATTTAAATTTTCAGCGATCATTATCTCAAAAACTAAGCATTTTTAGCAAAATTTTTACTTAATATTTTCTCTTTAGAATGCACCAGTTATTCCCAATATGCATGTTTTGTCTTCAATTTTGTAAAAAATGCAACCATTTTTCGAAAAAGTGGTAAAATATTTGAATTTTCAACGATCGATATCTCGAAAATTAACATTTGTAGCAAAATTTTTACTTAATAATTTCTCTTTAGGATGCACCATATATACCCAATATGCATGTTTAGTCAAAAATTTTGTAAAAAATGCAGCCATTTTTCGAAACAACGGTAAAATATTTGAATTTTCAACGATCGATATCTCGAAAACTAAACATTTTTAGCAAAATGTTTACTTAATATTTTCTCCTTAGAATGCACCTGTTATTCTCAATATGCATGTTTTGTCTTAAATTTTGTAAAAATGCAACCATTTTTCGAAAAAGTGGTAAAATATTTGAATTTTCAACGATCGCTATCTCGAAAACTAAGCATTTGTAGCAAAATTTTTACTTAATATTTTCTCTTTAGAATGCACCATATATACCCAATATGCATGTTTAGTCAAAAATTTTGTAAAAAATGCAGCCATTTTTCGAAACAACGGTAAAATATTTGAATTTTCAATGATCGATATCTCAAAAACTAAGCATTTTTAGCAAAATTTTTACTTCATATTTTCTCTTTAGAATGCACCAGTTATTCCCAGCATGCATGTTTTGTCTTAAATTTTGTAAAAAATGCAACCATTTTTCGAAAAATTGGTAAAATATTTGAATTTTCAACGATCGATATCTCGAAAACTAAGCATTCTTAGCAAAATTTTTACTTAATATTTTCTCTTTAGAATGCACCAGTTATTCCCAATATGCATGTTTTGTCTTAAATTTTGTAAAAAAAAATGCAACCATTTTTCGAAAAAGTGGTAAAAGATTTGAATTTTCAACGATCGATATCTCGAAAACTAAACATTTTTAGCAAAATTTTTACTTAATATTTGTTCCTTAGAATGCACCAGTTATACCCAATGTGCATGTTTTTTCTCAAGTTTTGGAAAAAATGCAGCCATTTTTCTGAAGTTCTAATATATTTAAATTTTCAGCGATCGATATCTCAAAAACTAAGCATTTTTAGCAAAATTTTTACTTAATATTTTCTCTTTAGAATGCACCAGTTATTCCCAATATGCATGTTTTGTCTTCAATTTTGTAAAAAATGCAACCATTTTTCGAAAAAGTGGTAAAATATTTGAATTTTCAACGATCGATATCTCGAAAATTAACATTTGTAGCAAAACTTTTACTTAATAATTTCTCTTTAGGATGCACCATATATACCCAATATGCATGTTTAGTCAAAAATTTTATAAAAAATGCAGCCATTTTTCGAAACAACGGTAAAATATTTGAATTTTCAACGATCGATATCTCGAAAACTAAACATTTTTAGCAAAATTTTTACTTAATATTTTCTCCTTAGAATGCACCTGTTATTCTCAATATGCATGTTTTGTCTTAAATTTTGTAAAAATGCAACCATTTTTCGAAAAAGTGGTAAAATATTTGAATTTTCAACGATCGATATCTCGAAAATTAACATTTGTAGCAAAACTTTTACTTAATATTTTCTCTTTAGAATGCACCATATATACCCAATATGCATGTTTAGTCAAAAATTTTGTAAAAAATGCAGCCATTTTTCGAAACAACGGTAAAATATTTGAATTTTCAATGATCGATATCTCAAAAACTAAGCATTTTTAGCAAAATTTTTACTTCATATTTTCTCTTTAGAATGCACCAGTTATTCCCAATATGCATGTTTTGTCTTAAATTAAAAAAAAAAATGCAACCATTTTTCGAAAAAGTGGTAAAAGATTTGAATTTTCAACGATCGATATCTCGAAAACTAAACATTTTTAGCAAAATTTTTACTTAATATTTTTTCCTTAGAATGCACCAGTTATTCCCAGCATGCATGTTTTGTCTTAAATTTTGTAAAAAATGCAACCATTTTTCGAAAAATTGGTAAAATATTTGAATTTTCAACGATCGATATCTCGAAAACTAAGCATTCTTAGCAAAATTTTTACTTAATATTTTCTCTTTAGAATGCACCAGTTATTCCCAATATGCATGTTTTGTCTTAAATTTTGTAAAAAAAAATGCAACCATTTTTCGAAAAAGTGGTAAAAGATTTGAATTTTCAACGATCGATATCTCGAAAACTAAACATTTTTAGCAAAATTTTTACTTAATATTTGTTCCTTAGAATGCACCAGTTATACCCAATGTGCATGTTTTTTCTCAAGTTTTGGAAAAAATGCAGCCATTTTTCTGAAGTTCTAATTAGGCTTGCCAGATGGCCGGGATTCGCCTGGATTGTCCCGGAATTTGGTCTCCAGGAAGTGTCCCGAATCTTTCACAAAATTTGTCAAAAATCCCGGAATTTCAATTACACAACGCATATATTTCAATTTTGTAGAAAAGATATGATTTGATCAGATTTTGTTCATCATCACAAAAAGAAACATAACAATTTACCGTCACTGTCACTTGAGCAGTAAACATAAAAGCACATATACCCAAATATCTAATTTGATTTGAAATTCACGTTTTTCTGTGAAATGTACACAGAAAAACATTACACGAAAGTTTTTCCAATTAAAGTCTTAATTTAATTTGGTTTTAAAAAATATTTAATTAAAAATGTTTTAATTGAAACAAAAAATCAATTACAAAAATTAACAGTATCAATTAATTTTTTAAATGGTACTATCATCTCTGTGATTGAAGACATTTCAATTAAAATTTAATTGATTGAAGACAAAAAAATATTTTTGTGTGTATTTGTAGAAATTACAATAATCAGTTTACGGTAAGTGCTACCGCAGAACCAATGTTTGTTGCCATAAATACTTCATGGGATTATTGTGTTTGGAGAATGTTTTCTTTACTCTAACAATTTTTGGGGTACGTTAGTTAAATGAATTGAAAAACAGGAAAAGATGATACAAAAAAAAACAAGATTTACTAAATTATAATTTTACTACAAATGCGCCCATCTTGAACTTCGTATGGCACTGAAGACATTCTTGCACTTTTAAACACATTTTTCAAACAAAAAAATTAATTATGTCTAATACATTTTCTTGAATTTGTCGAAAAATATTTACTTATTTTTGTTATACCTGCGTGATGTCAGCTTTTGTAATAGTGTTTAGTTAAAATTTTCTGAAAATTATATAAATTTTCTAAAATTAACAAAAAATTTCCTTCCTGGTGGGTTTACTGCTTTTTCAGTGTTTACTCTAATAATTGTGGTATTGATTCCGAACCAAAGAAGACTCAATTCTCTTTTAAATTTGAGTTTTGCGTACATGATCCTAGGACACATATTTTAATTTATTTTTTCCTTTTTTTTTCAAAGTTCATTAACGATAACTTAAATTTCCTGATTCAGACTCGACTTTTAGAATTATTCTATGTTTTTGCTTTGTAATCAGGACACAAAAGCACAAATTTAAAGACGATTTCATTAATTTGGAAGAAGTTTTTTTAAAGCCTCGTTGACCTTCGTCAAACAAAATTTTCGTGTTAAGATACCCATTTGTGGGTATTGAAAAGTTTATTGACTTTTTAACAAAGAAAAAAAATCTTTACAACTGAGAAATACGTCGGCTATGCTAAGCCAAATTCGCATTGGTATTTTAAGGACACGACAAAATTTTTTTCAGTGTACAATAGCCTGGATTGCCAAATGAAATGGATCTAAACATATATCCCGATAGTAATATGTCAGTGAATATGAGTTTCTTCGCTTCATCGCTGGAATCATAGGAGAAAGAGGCTCCAAGATATTTGGGAATTTCCCAGTCTGTAGGCAAAGGCGGACTTTATACCCATAGAAAAAATCATGAGTCATAACGATCCGTTCATGAAAGTGAATCAATACACATGTGTTGTCAAACTGAAAACGGACGCGGTCAATCTGACAACGTAAAAATGACACCATGCGTTGTCAAAAAAACAATCAGCGTTCTGAAAACGTAATAGTTACCAATTTATAAACAAAATAAAAAAAAAGATTTCCGAATCTGTGTTGTCTGCACCATACCATTTAACAATCGCCTTAGCACATTGCACCACCGACGGAGTTTTTATAACAACGTCTAGCGATTATTTTAAGACTCATGGCCAAAGAAAAAATAATGCCGTTCATGAAATCCTGAACGCCCGTGGACGAAATCGTGAACATTCCGTTTTGATTTTTTGTGAACGTTTCCGTTTCATTTTGTCAACGTCCGTTTACGATTGTGGAACCCATTTTTTTTCTATTAGAGTAAGTTCAGCAAATTTGGTCCAGGCTGGAAATGTGGTATAGTAGCTTTTTTCCCTATCGAAAAACATGCGAATAACTAAACCAAGCTGAACAGATTGTGTCTGTCAGAGAATGTTGTTTGAGTCAGTTGATAAAAATCACGAGTACTAAATAAGTATAAAATATATGCAATTACGATATATGTTGTACCACATTACCTGCACATTATATGAATTCGTGCTTAATGAGTTTTTTTAATAAATTCGAAAATATATCTGAAATTACGGGTTTCTTATTTTTCGGTTATAGTTGCGTGGATGGCTAATACTAGTAAAATGAATGTGGTAAAATCTTAGCAACGTCGGACCTAAACAAAAAATTTGGCTATCCAAATTTCTAGTGTATTACTGTAAAACAAAATTTTATATGCAAGTGAAACTCAAATGTGACTGTTTCTTTGTCCCGACAAATCCCGGAATGTACGCCGCAAAGTCCCGGATTTCGGCAACCATCATCTGGCAACCCTAGTTCTAATATATTTAAATTTTCAGCGATCGATATCTCAAAACTAAAAACTAAATTTTTAGCAAAATTTTTACTTAATATTTTCTCTTTAGAATGCACCAATTATTCCCAATATGCATGTTTTGTCTTCAATTTTGTAAAAAATGCAACCATTTTTCGAAAAAGTGGTAAAATATTTGAATTTTCAACGATCGATATCTCGAAAATTAACATTTGTAGCAAAACTTTTACTTAATAATTTCTCTTTAGGATGCACCATATATACCCAATATGCATGTTAAGTCAAAAATTTTGTAAAAAATGCAGCCATTTTTCGAAACAACGGTAAAATATTTGAATTTTCAACGATCGATATCTCGAAAACTAAGCATTTTTAGCAAAATTTTTACTTAATATTTTCTCCTTAGAATGCACCAGTTATTCCCAATATGCATGTTTTGTCTTAAATTTTGTAAAAATGCAACCATTTTTCGAAAAAGTGGTAAAATATTTGAATTTTCAACGATCGATATCTCGAAAACTAAGCATTTTGAGCAAAATTTTTACTTAATATTTTCTCCTTAGAATTCACCAGTTATTCCCAATATGCATGTTTTGTCTTAAATTTTGTAAAAACTGCAACCATTTTTCGAAAAAGTGGTAAAATATTTGAATTTTCAACGATCGATATCTCGAAAATTAACATTTGTAGCAAAACTTTTACTTAATAATTTCTCTCTAGGATGCACCATATATACCCAATATGCATGTTAAGTCAAAAATTTTGTAAAAAATGCAGCCATTTTTCGAAACAACGGTAAAATATTTGAATTTTCAACGATCGATATCTCGAAAACTAAGCATTTTTAGCAAAATTTTTACTTAATATTTTCTCCTTAGAATGCACCAGTTATTCCCAATATGCATGTTTTGTCTTAAATTTTGTAAAAATGCAACCATTTTTCGAAAAAGTGGTAAAATATTTGAATTTTCAACGATCGATATCTCGAAAACTAAGCATTTTGAGCAAAATTTTTACTTAATATTTTCTCCTTAGAATTCACCAGTTATTCCCAGCATGCATGTTTTGTCTTAAATTTTGTAAAAAATGCAACCATTTTTCGAAAAATTGGTAAAATATTTGAATTTTCAACGATCGATATCTCGAAAACTAAGCATTCTTAGCAAAATTTTTACTTAATATTTTCTCTTTAGAATGCACCAGTTATTCCCAATATGCATGTTTTGTCTTAAATTTTGTAAAAAAAAAATGCAACCATTTTTCGAAAAAGTGGTAAAAGATTTGAATTTTCAACGATCGATATCTCGAAAACTAAACATTTTTAGCAAAATTTTTACTTAATATTTGTTCCTTAGAATGCACCAGTTATACCCAATGTGCATGTTTTTTCTCAAGTTTTGGAAAAAATGCAGCCATTTTTCTGAAGTTCTAATATATTTAAATTTTCAGCGATCGATATCTCAAAAACTAAGCATTTTTAGCAAAATTTTTACTTAATATTTTCTCTTTAGAATGCACCAGTTATTCCCAATATGCATGTTTTGTCTTAAATTTTGTAAAAAATGCAACCATTTTTCGAAAAATTGGTAAAATATTTGAATTTTCAACGATCGATATCTCGAAAACTAAGCATTCTTAGCAAAATTTTTACTTAATATTTTCTCTTTAGAATGCACCAGTTATACCCAATGTGCATGTTTTTTCTCAAGTTTTGGAAAAAATGCAGCCATTTTTCGAAAAAGTGGTAAAATATTTGAATTTTCAACGTTCGATATTTCGAAAACTAAGCATTTGTAGCAAAATTTTTACTTAATATTTTCTCTTTAGAATGCACCATGCATACCCAATATGCATGTTTAGTCTAAAATTTTGTAAAATATGCAGTCATTTTTCGAAACCGGTAAAATATATGAATTTTCAACGATCGATATCTCAAAAACTAAGCATTTGTAGCAAAATTTTTACTTAATATTTTCTCTTTAGAATGCACCAGTTTTTCCCAATATGCATGTTTTGTCTTAAATTGTGTAAAAAATTCAACCATTTTTCGAAAAAGTGGTAAAATATTTGAATTTTCAACAATCGATATCTCGAGAATAAAGAACTTTTACCAAAATGTTTACTTAATATTTTCTCTTTAGAATGCACCAGTTATTCCCACTATGCATGTTTCGTCTTACATTTTGTAAAAAATGCAACCATTTTTCGAAAAAGTGGTAAAATATTTGAATTTTCAACGATCGATATCTCGAAAACTAAGCATTTTTAGCAACATTTTTACTTAATATTTTCTCTTTAGAATGCACCATATATACCCAATATACATGTTTTGTCTCAAGTTTTATTTCAAGTTTGGGAAAAAATGCAGCCATTTTTCTTAAGAGCTAAAATATTTAAATTTTCGAAGATCGATGTTTCGAAAACTAAGCATTTTTAGCAAAATTTTTACTTGATATTTTCTCTTTAGAATGCACCAGTTATTCCCAATATGCATGTTTCGTCTTAAATTGTGTAAAAAATGCAACCATTTTTCGAAAAATGGTAAAATATTTGAATTTTCAACGATCGATATTTCGAAAGCTAAACACTTTTAGCAACATTTTTACTTAATATTTTCTCTTTATAATACACCAGTTATTCCCAATATGCATGTTTCGTCTTAAATTTTGTAAAAAATGCAACCATTTTTCGAATAAGTGGCAAAATAGTTGAATTTTCAACGATCGATATCTCGAAAACTAAGCATTTTTAACAAAATTTTTACTTAATATTTTCATTTTAGAATGCACCATATATAGCCCATATGCATTTTTTGTCTCAAGTTTTGGAAAAAGTGCAGCCATTTTTCGAAAAAGTGCTAAAATATTTAAATTTTCAACGATTGATATCTCGAAAAATAAGCATTTTTAGCAAAATTTTTACTAAATATTTTCTCTTTAGATTGCACCAGTTATTCCCAATATGCATGTTTCGTCTCAAATTTTTTAAAAATGCAACCATTTCTCGAAAAAGTGGTAAAATATTTGAATTTTCAACGATCGATATGTCGAAAACTAAGCATTTTTAGCAAAATTTTTACTTAATATTTTCTCTTTAGAATACACCATATGTACCCAATATGCATGTCTTGTCTCAAGTTTTGGAAAAAAAGCAGCCATTTTTCTTAAGTGCTGAAATATTTAAATCTTCGAAGATCGATGTTTCGAAAACTAAGCATTTTTAGCAAAATTTTTACTTAATATTTTCTCTTTAGAATGCACCAGGTATTCCCAATATGCATGTTACGTTTTAAATTTGAATTTTCAGCGATCGATATCTCGAAAACAAAACATTTTGGGCATACTTTTTATTTAACATTTTCTCTTTAGAATACACTTTATATACACAATATGCACGTTGTATCTTAACTTTTATGAAAAATACATTCATTTTTCGAAAAAAAACAAAAATGATAAAATACTTGAATTCTCAACGATCGATATCTCGTAAACTAAGCTTTTTGTACAAAATTTGTACTTAACAATTTCTCTTTAAAATACTCCGTTTATTCCCAATATGCGTGTTTTGTTTTAAATTTTGTAAAAGACGTGGCCATTTTTCGAAAAATTTGCTTACTTTGGCACAACAAAATGGAGGAAAACAGCCCACATCGCGGTCTGGTGATTATTTTCGGCTAATGGGTCCACTAAATTGAATTAATGAATAGATGTTCAAAACCATCCTCATAGGTTGGGAAATGTCGTCACGTTGGAGTTTTGGAGAGGATAACGACCCAAAACTCACATCAGAAGCTTGCAAAACGTGGTTTGTGCATTACAATACTAATGGTATGTAGTGGCTTCTTCAATCACCTGATCTTAATCCGATCGAAATCCTTTGGCCAATTGTGTATAAAAAATTGATATAAATAAATTAAAAAATAATGACTATTTTTCATGCGGCTGTAGAGTGCATGGAGTAATAATATATTACAGGATGCAATTGCACATTTGACTTTTTATATATTTAGTTTCATAAAATGGTAAATATTAATGAAATCGATTAAATTTTTAGTTTGATATTTTACAAAAACGGAATCTTGTAACACTCCTTTTTTATGACATTATATTGCGATGTTTATGGTAGTTGCAAATGTTTCGATACAGTATAATGTTTGGGTACTGTATAATATGCTGGTACTGTATAATATATAATCAGGTACTGTATAAACAACGGCGTTAGAACTTGAGGAAAAGTGGCAACGCTCGCACGCGGAAAGGATTATTAAAATTGAATTATTGTATTGAATTCAAATGATATTTTGGAAAAGAGTCCATACAACCACAAATACATATCGGAATTGTAAAAGGGTAATAGAATTACAGATTTTGCAAAAATGACCCTGAACTATCACTGTCCCGAAACAATGCGGTGGGTATGTAGATAGTTTGGGGACTGTCCCTGAACAATGCAAATGTCCCCATATGATGCGATACATGAAAAAAATGTCCTCAGACAATGCGATTGACATATATATATATATATATATATATATATATATATATATATATATATATATATATATATATATATATATATATATATATATATATATATATATATATATATATATATATATATATATATATATATATATATATATATATATATATATATCTTTCGACCGATATGCATCAGAAACCAGAGTTTTATAGACTTATATGGTATATATATAGACTTATATGGTTGAAATTTTGCACTAGGAGTACAACTAGTAGTGTAGTCAAGTGTGCTAAGGAGCTATATCTAAATCTGAACCAATTTCAATAAAATTTGGCCCATTTGACTATAGTACACCAAGAAAAACGTGCCTTCGGAACTAAAGGAAAAAATGTTCATCAATTTAGTTTAGCCAATTTATTTCCATTAAGTTAAATTTTTGTTTAAAATAATAAAATTTACTTGCTTCAGTAAAAAAAATCCTAAACTGAAAGCAGTTAGGAATAGTTCATTAACTAGAATAAGGCATGGAATTTTACTAATACTGTTTTCTTCGCTGGGTATAAGAATTTACTACTGAACAAGAACATTTTATTCACTGATAACAAAGCATTCGTAAAAATAAACAAAATATGAACTAAAACCAAGTTTCCTCAAATTTAGTAAAATTTCTTATAAAATAATAATTCAGACTTCCTTTTTTATAGAAAGCTTATCATACATACGAATAACACTTGGCATAGAAAAATATTTTAGTTCATTCGTACTAAGACGTATTCAATCCTTTTAAAACTTAAGGAGACACACTTGTTACAATATAGGAAATGTTCCTATATTTCTTTTATCTACCTGTAATCGATAACTGTCATCGATGTAATCGGTATGTTTGCGCGTGGGTTGTTTTTTAGTTGGAATCGCGTTGTTATGGTATACGGAGGGATTGTTAAAAAATAATATAGTAAAATAATATAATAAATAAAATATAAAATATTTGTTATTTTAAATTAGTGAGAAAAAATTATGTTCGTGATGGTGTATAAAGAAAGAAAACAGAATAACAACCCCTTCATTCGTCTTCATTTTGGAATCTTCAATTAACAGGTAACATTCAGTGATGCTAACCTTTTGTGAAAAAATTGGTTTATGTGTTTTTTTATTTGTAGGTATTGAAATTGTAAAAGGAGGACAAACTCGTTACGCAGCAACTTATTAAAAGTGAAAGGTACAAGAAGAAGGAAAAATGCGTTTTACAGTTGATGAAATTACAAGGAAATTGGAAATAGTGGAATAATAAACTAATATTTCAAGGCCAGTCGATGCTGTTGATTCTTGATAAATATATTTAATATATTAATAAACCGTGTATTTTATTGAAGAAAAATTTGCCTATATAAATAAATAAAATTGTAAGGTAAGCAGTTCTAAGTTTGAAGTAAAAAGGTTTACCACAAATATGTAAGATTTGTCCCAATGAATGAAAAAAGTTCAATAAAATCATTCCATATATGAATTCAATTCAGTTAAATTTTTTCATTCTGTAGTATAGTGGTACATAAATATAGGAAAATGTTAACTAATATATGGAATGCATTCTAACTAGTTTCAACGAAAATCACATTGTTCAAAAAAATAAAAATGTCTTTGGCGCTATACGAAGTTCTATTTTCTTCACAATTAGTTCATTTTAACTTAAAGAATGGGTCACTTTTTTCTGGGTGTACTAATTGTTCTTTTTGTGCAAAATTTTAAGCAAATTGGGCCAAAACTCTGGCTTTTAGGACCATATTTTTCCATATCGGGCGAAAGATATATGGGAGCTATATCTAAATCTGAACCGATTTCAATCAAATTTTGCACACTTGACTATACGGCTAAGTGTTATGTTTGTACAAAATTTCAAGCAAATCGGTATAAAACTCTGGCTGGTGGGTCCATATTAGTGCATATCGGGCGAAAGATATATATGGGAGCTATATCTAAATCTAAACCGATTTCTTCCAAAATCAATAGGGTTCTATTCTGACCCAAATTAGGTTAGGTTAGGTTATGTGGCAGCCCAATGTATCAGGCTCACTTAGACTATTCAGTCCATTGTGATACCACAGTGGTGAACTTCTCTCTTATCACTGAGTGCTGCCCGATTCCATGTTAAGCTCAATGACAAGGGACCTCCTTTTTATAGCCGAGTCCGAACGGCGTTCCACATTCCAGTTAAACCACTTAGAGAAGCTTTGAAACCCTTAGAAATGTCACCAGCATTACTGAGGTGGGATAATCCACCGCTGAAAACTTTTTGGTGTTCGGTCGTAGCAGGAATCGAACCCACGACCTTGTGTATGCAAGGCGGGCATGCTAACCATTGCACCACGGTGGCTCCCTGACCCAAATTAGGAACATGTGCCAAATTTGGAGGCGATTGGACTTAAATTGCGATCTAGACTTTGATCACAAAAATGTGTTCACAGACAGACGGGCGGACGGACGGACAGACAGACATGGTTATATCGACTCAGGGACCCACCCTGAGCATTATTGCCAAAGACACCATGTGTCTATCTCGTCTCCTTTTGGTTGTTACAAACATATGCACTAACTTATAATACCCTGTTCCACAGTGTGGCGCAGGGTATAAAAATTGAAACAATGATTTAAAGAAATTTGACAAAATTTTCTATAGAAATAAAATTTTGACAAAATTTTCTATAGAAATAAAATGTTGACAAAATTTTGACAAAATTTGACAAAAATTCTGACAAAATTTTCTATAGAAATAAAATTATAACAAAATTTTCCTAGAAATAAAATTTTGACAATATTTCTTTAGGAATAATATTTTGACAAAATCTTCTATAGAAATAAAATTTTAACAAAATTTCCTTAGAAATAAAATTTTGACAATATTTCTTTAGGAATAAAATTTTGACAAAATCTTCTATAGAAATAAAATTTTAACAAAATTTTCTTAGAAATAAAATTTTGACAATATTTTCTATAGGAATAAAATTTTGACAAAATTTTCTATAGGAATAAAATTTTGGGAAAATTTTCTATAGGAATAAAATTTCAGACAAGCGTTAGAATGTACGAGGGCGGTTCGGAAACTTCTTAGCCTATCAATGAAAGAGAATATTTAGTTTTTTCAAAAATATTTTTATTTTGCAATATAATCTCCTGAAACTTCAATACACTTAGTCCAACGCTGTTCTAGCAATTCTATCGCTTGATTAAAATAGTTTTCTTTAAGGACTTCAAAATAGTGGTTTACAACTGTAATTGCATCTTCATTAGAGGTAAAACGCTTGCCAGCAAGGATTTTTTTTAGATTTGGGAACAAGTAAAAGTCACTGGGATGTAAATCAGGAGAATAAGGTGGGTGGTCAAGCAACTCGTACTTCAATTCGTTGATTTTAGCCATTGTTAAAACACTCGTGTGCACTGGTGCGTTGTCTTGATGAAAAATTATTTTTTTGTGTTGTAAGCCAGGACGTTTTTCTCGAATTTGTACATTTAATTGATCCAAAATGTTGCAATAGTATTCTGAATTTATTTTTTTACCCTTTTGCAGCTAGTCAATCAATAAAATACCTTTGAAGTCCCAAAAAACCGTTGCCATAACCTTAATAGCCGATTGAATTGTTTTTGCCTTCTTTGGGGCACTTCCTCCAGCTTCAGTCCATTGTTTGGATTGTTCTTTTGTCTCTGGAGTATAGTGATGGATCCATGTCTCATCAACAGTTATGAAACGACGCTTAAAATCCATTTTATTTCGCTTAAAACGATCCAAACAAGCTTGAGAAATGTTCATACTTATGCGTTTATGATCGACTGTTAACAAATGCGGCAACCATCTTGCAGAAAGCTTTTTTGATCTGTGGTTCTTCATGCAAAATTAAATGGACTCGATCATTTGAGAAGGCCATGATATTAGCAATTTCACGCACTTTTATTCGTCGATCATTTAATACCATATCATGCACTTTGGCTACAATTTCTGTTGTTGTTGCTATTTTTGGACGTCCACTACGTGGTTCATCTTCAATGCTTGTACGACCACGTTTAAATTCAGCAACCCAATTTTTTACTGTTGCATATGAAGGAGCACTTTCGCCTAACACAATCACCATATCAATATGAATTTCTTGTCCCGATAAAACTTTTTTATGTAAATATTTAATGACATCACGCATTTCTAATTTTTCCATTGTAAAAACATTGCGGATGCGTCTTTTTTGAACACCTGTTTCTATATGAAGGAGTTGCCAGATCGAAACTAAATTTAACATGTGTTCATAACATAGATGGAAGTTTCCAAAACACTTAACTTTTTTCTGTTTATACCGCGCTTTTTGTGATAGGCTAAGAAGTATCCGAACTGCCCTCGTATACAAAATCATAAAAAAAAACAAGTAATGAAAGTCTAAAGTCGGGCGGGGCCGACTATATTATACCCTGCACCACTTTGTAAATCCACATTTTCGATACTATATCAAATCCGTCAAATATGTTGGATGCTATATATAAAGGTTTTTGCCCCAAATACATACATTATATCTGAATCCATCTGAACAAAATTTATAATCTATAGACTTAAAATTTAAGTCGGCTAATGCCATGGGATGGTACAATATGTTATTAAAAAAACAAGTAAGGAAAGTCTATATTATACCCTACGGCGGGGCCGACTATATTATACCCTGCACAACTTTGTAGATCTAAATTTTCGATACCATATAACATCCGTCAAATGTGTTGGGTGCTATATATAAAGGTTTGTCCCAAATACATACATTTAAATATCACTCGATTTGGACAGAATTTGATAGACTTTTACAAATCTATAGACTCAAAATTTAAGTCGGCTAGTGCACTAGGTTGGAACACAATGTTAGTAAAAAAAATATGGGAAACATTTAAATCTGAAGCAATTTTAAGGAAACTTCGCAAAAGTTTGTTTATGATTTATCGCTCGATATATATGTATTAGAAGTTTAGGAAAATTAGAGTCATTTTTACAACTTTTGGACTAAGCAGTGGCGATTTTACAAGGCAAATGTTGGTATTTTGACCATTTTTGTCGAAATCAGAAAAACATATATATGGGAGCTATATCTAAATCTGAACCGATTTCAACCAAATTCGGCACGCATAGCAACAATGCTAACTCTACTCTCTGTGCAAAATTTCAACTAAATCGGAGTTAAAAATTGGCCACTGTGGTCATATGAGTGTAAATCGGGCGAAATCTATATATGGGAGATATAGCTAAATCTGAACCGATTTCAACCAAATTTGACACGCATAGCTACAATGCTAATTCTACTCCCTGTGCAAAATTTCAACTAAATCGGAGCAAAAAATTGGCCTCTGTGGTCATATGAGTGTAAATCGGGCGAAAGCTATATATGGGAGATATATCCAAATCTGAACCGATTTCAACCAAATTTGGCACGCATAGTTATAATGCTAATTCTACTCCCTATGCAAAATTTCAACTAAATCGGAGCACAAAATTGGCCCTTGTGGGCAAATGAGTGTAAATCGGGCGAAAGCTATATATGGGAGCTATATCTAAATCTGAACCGATTTGGCTGATATTTTGCAAGTTTTTCGAGACCCATAAAATATTTGGATGTACGGAATTTGAGGAAGATCGGTTGATATACACGCCAATTATGACTAGATCGGTGAAAAATATATATGGCAGCTATATCTAAATCTGAACCGATTTTATCCAAAATCAATAGGGATCGTCTTTGAGCCGAAACAGGACACTATACCAAATTTTAGGACAATCGGACTAAAACTGCGAGCTGTACTTTGCACACAAAAATACATCAACAGACAGACAGACGGACAGACAGACAGACAGACAGACGGACATCGCTAAATCGACTCAGAATTTAATTCTAAGACGATCGGTATGCTAAACCATGGGTCTCAGACTTTTCCTTCTTGGCGTTACATACAAATGCACAAACTTATTATACCCTGTACCACAGTAGTGGTGAAGGGTATAAATATGGGAAACATTTAAATCTGGAGCAATTTTAAGAAAACTTCGCAAAAGTTTATTTATGATTTATCGCTCGATATATATGTATTAGAAGTTTAGGAAAATTAGAGTCATTTTTACAACTTTTCGACTAAGCAGTGGCGATTTTACAAGGAAAATGTTGGTATTTTGACCATTTTTGTCGAAATCAGAAAAACATATATATGGGAGCTATATTTAAATCTGAACCGATTTCAACCAAATTTGACACGCATAGCTACAATGCTAATTCTACTCCCTACTAAATCGGAGTTAAAAATTGGCCTCTACGGTCATATGAGTGTAAATCGGGCGAAAGCTATATATGGGAGATATATCTAAATCTGAACCGATTTCAACCAAATTTGGCACGCATAGCTACAATGCTAATTCTACTCCCTGTGCAAAATTTCAACTAAATCGGAGCAAAAAATTGGCCTCTGTGGTCATATGAGTGTAAATCGGGCGAAAGCTATATATGGGAGCTATATCTAAATCTGAACCGATTTCAACCAAATTTGGCACGCATAGCTACAATGCTAATTCTACTCCCTGTGCAAAATTTCAACTAAATCGGAGCAAAAAGTTGGCCTCTGTGGGCAAATGAGTGTAAATCCGGCGAAAGCTATATATGGGAGCTATATCTAAATCTGAACCGATTTGGCTGATATTTAGCAAGTTTTTCGAGACTCATAAAATATTCGGATGTACGGAATTTGAGGAAGATCGGTTGATATACACGCCAATTATGACCAGATCGGTGAAAAATATATATGGCAGCTATATCTAAATCTGAACCGATTTTTTCCAAAAAGATATATATATATATATATATATATATATATATATATATATATATATATATATATATATATATATATATATATATATATATATATATATATATATCCAAAATCAATAGGGTTCTATTCTGACCCAAAACAGGAACTTGTGCCAAATTTGAAGGCGATTGAACTTAAACTGCGACCTAGACTTTGATCACAAAAATGTGTTCACAGACAGACGGACGGACGGACAGACGGACATGGCTATATCGACTCAGGAGCCCACCCTGAGCATTTTTGCCAAAGACACCATGTGTCCGTCTCGTCTCCTTCTGGGTGTTGCAAACATATGGAGTAACTTATAATACCCTGTTCCACAGTGTGGCGCAGGGTATAATTCAATACATTATTTATTTTGCAAAATATCACAATTTTTTTTAATTCACATCCAAAACACTGAATTCGAATCACACCTTAAGACGTGATGCGAACTCAGTGCAACAGCTGTTGAAATGACATCCATCCTATGACAAGCCCACACTGAAACAAAAGCCCAGTTGTCCAGTTCCAAAGATTTTGTCTTTACTTTAAAAATTTTGGTATTGATTCCGGGCCAAAGAAGCGGATAATACAAGTAAGGATACTTTTAAGCAGGGCTGTGGAGCCGGAGTCTTGGAGTCGGAGTCTGAAGATTTTGCTGGAGTCGGAGTCGGAATCGTAAAAATTTTGCTCGACTCCGACTTCGGCTAAGCCAATTTTTTTTAAAACACTTCACATTTTTGTAACTAAGCAAATTTTTACGCAAATTAGTTTCCATTGCGTTATTCATTCGATCGATCAATGTACAGCATGATTGTAAATGAAAATCAACTTCCAATTACGGCTATTTTTTTAAGTTTCCTAGAATGTTAGACTGGCAGATGGGCTGGAACGATCCATTTTAATGTCCATATTAATTTATTTGAAATATTTCGAACAATCGAAATTATTTTTTTTTAATTTTATTTTAAGGCCATATACATAACTATGTGCACTGAAAAAAATATTGTCGTGAGATCAAAGATTTCATGTCTTTAAAATACGAATACAAATTTTGCTTAGCATCGAAGATGCATTTCTCTAAAATAAAGTTATTTTCCTTGTCCAAAAGTCGATAAACTTTTCAATGAAGTGAAGTCGCATTGTCCTTATAACTAAGTGATTTGACTTAAAAATGGGTATCTTAACATGAAAGAAAAAATTTTTAGGCAAAGGTCAACTTGACTTTAATAATTCAGAAAAATTCTTTAAATTTAATGAAATTGTCTTTAAATTTGTTGTCTTTTTGCATCTTGACTACAAAGCAAAAAATCGTTCAAATATAGGACATGTTTTCCTACATTTTATTTTAAAGACGTTTTTTTACTTGAAACATACCATAATTTCTACTGGAAGTCGAGTCTTAATTTGGAAAATAAAGTTGTCGTTAACTCGTTTTTACAGAACTTCGGTAGCATATGAAGACAAAAGCTGAGAAAGCGAAAAATTAAAATTTGCTTCCTAGAAGCAAGTACACAAAACCTAAATTTGAAAGAGAATTGTGTCTTAAAAGTGTTCTTACTTGTATTCTCCGCTTCTTTGGCTCGGAATCAATACCAAATTTTTTAAAGTAAAGACAAAATCTTTGGAACCAAGTATGCTTTTTTTTCAGTGTGGAATATTGATTGAATATTGATTGAAATTTTTTTCAAAGTTGTTTTTTATAGAAAATTTTGTCAAAATTTTATTTCTATAGCAAATTTTGTCAAAATTTTATTTCTATAAAAAATTGTATTACTATAGAAATATTTTTTTCTATAGAAATTTTAGTCAAAATTTTATTTCTATAGAAAAAATTTTAAGACCATATACATAACTATGCGGAATATTGACAGAAAATTTTTTCAAAGCTGTTTTTATAGAAAATTTTGTCAAAATGTTATTTCTATAAAAAGTTTTGTCAAAATTTTATTTCTATAGCAAATTTTGTCAAAATTTTATTTCTATAAAAAATTGTATTACTATAGAAATATTTTTTTCTATAGAAAATTCAGTCAAAATTTTATTTCTATAGAAAATTGAGTCAAAATTTTGTTTCTATAGAATATTTTGCAAAATTTTATTTCTATAGAAAATTTTGCAAAATTTTGTTTGTTACACAAAATTTTTTTCAAAACTTTATATCTATAGAAAATTTTGCCAAAATTTTATAGTAATAGATTTTTGTATTAGAAAATTTGGTCAAAATTTTATTTCTATAGAAAACTTTGTCAAAATTTTATTTCTATAGAAACTTTAGTCAAAATGTTTTTTCTGTAGAATATTTTACAGAATTTTATTTACTACACAAAAAATTTTCTAAAATTGTATTTTTATTGATAATTTTTTTCAAAATTTTATTTCTATAAGAAAAAATTGTCAAATTTTATTTCTATAGCAAATTTTCTCAAATTTTTTCTTACTGATGCTGACTGATACTCACTGCTATAAAAAATGTATTCAAAATTTTATTTTTATACAAAATTTAGTCAAAATTTTGTTTCTATAGAATATTTTGCACAATTTTATTTCTATAGAAAATTTTGCAAAATTTTTTTTGCTACACAATTTTTTTAAATTGTATTTCTATTGATAATTTTTTCAAACATTTATTTCTATAAAAAAATTTTGCCAAATTTTATTTCTATAAAAATTTTATTCAAAATTTTATTTCTATAAAAATTTTATTCAAAATTTTATTTCTATATATTTGGTCAAAATTTGATTTCTATAGAAAATTTTGCCAAAATTTTATTTCTATAGAAAATTTAGTCAAAATTTTGTTTCTGTAGAAAATTTTGCAAAATTTTACTTACTAAACAAAAATTTTTCCAAAATTGTATGCTCACTGATACTCACTGCTAAGTCGAAAACTTATAGAAATTAATTTTCAAAATTTTCAATGAATGAATCATAAATGCCTTTTTGCGAAATTGTCTAAACAATTATAAATATTTCCCAAATATTGCCCGAGATTTTGTAGAAGTCTGATTTGAGATTTTATCAAAATGTAGATCTAAATACAAAGTTGTGCAGAGTATATTATAATCGGCCCGCCCGATTTTAGACTTTCCTTGAATTTTTATTTTTTGTTAAAATTGTGTTACGTCCCATAACGTTAGATTTAAATTTTAAGTACATAGATTTTGTAGAAGTATATAGAATTTTGTCTAAATCGATTCAGATTCAAATTCATGCATATGTGAATATAAACCTTTATATAGCTCGCAACAAATTTAAAGGATTTGTGATAGTATCAATAATTTTGGTCCACAAATACATATACTGTTGGTTTGGTATCTTCTCATATTATGATGGGTATTTTAGCATTATTTTATTTATTAAACATTGTCCTAAATTTGAAATATAGAGTTCAATTGGCATCTAATGTGAAATTAAGACATTTTTTGCACACATAAATAAATACGATACTTTATATCGAACCACTTACGGTACCCCCACAATAGAGCTACAAATTAGTGGTACTAAAATGATGTTTAGTTATATTACACGGAGTCGACTCCGGAGTCGGAGTCGAGCTGATGAAAAATGCTGGAGTCGGAGTCGAGCAAAATTGGCTCGACTCCACAGCCCTGCTTTTAAGACACAATTCTCTTTTAAATTTGAGTTTGAGTGCTTCTAGGAAACAAATTTTTATTTTTCAGTTTTTTTTTTCTTCATATGCTATCAAAGTCCTGTAAAAACGAGTTAACGACAACTTTATTTTCCAAATTAAGACTCGACTTCCAGTAGAAATTATGGTATGTTTCAAGTAAAAAAACGTCTTTAAAATAAAATGTAGGAAAACATGTCCTATATTTGAACGATTTTGTGCTTTGTAGCCAAGATGCAAAAAGACAACAAATTTAAAGACAATTTCATTAAATTTAAAGATTTTTTCTGAATTATTAAAGTCAAGTTGACCTTAGACCAAACGTTTTTTCTTTCATGTTGTGGTACGCATTTTTAAGTGAAATCACTTAATTATAAGGACAATACGACTTCATTGAAAGGAAAAAACTTTATATTAGAGAAATGCGTCTTCTATCTAAGCAAAATTTGCATTCGTATTTTAAAGACATCAAATCATCGCTTCTGAGCCAATTTTGCACCACTTCCGGATCCAAAAAGAACATTTTCACTGTTTTTTTGGCGACGCTTTTTTTGCTGGGTTCATATTGATCTCCTAAAGAATTTTTTCTAACTGGAGTAGAGTAGAACAAAATATTAATTATTTTAACAGAATATAGGTTTTAATAAATTTTAACTAGTTTTCATTTTCAGATTTGCGAAGAAGAGAAAAGGGAATTCACTAATATGGTCGACACAAAAATGTATATTTACGATTTAAGTGTTACATTGTGGAATTTAAAGTAAATAAAATGACTCGAATTATTGATTGATTAATTTATTTTTTTATTTCGATTTTCTATATCTTTGCTACTGAAAATTTGTGCAAATTGCCACTGACGGACCTATCAAAAATCTTAATGGATCTACACAATTACTGAAATACATTTAGTAGATTAGCATATTGTTCAGAATATTCCAAAGTGTCCAATCCGTAAATCGACGATCCAGAACACCTGGAAGTGTTCCGAAGCACCTCGATATACAGAAAAAAATTTCCGTAGTTAAACTAACGCTAAATTTAACTTATTTTTATTGTAAACAACTTATTTGTTAGTAGTTGAATTTTATTACTTTTTGAGAAATTTTCCACAACCCAATGAAATTTTCGTTTTTATACACGCAAAGAAAAAAAACGTTTGGAAAACGTGTACCGAAAACGGTTTTCTTTTGTTAGAGTTTTTTTGAATTGCATCGAAAATTTTAAACTTTTATCACCAAAAAAATTCGTTTGTTACAAAATTTTTATTTTTTCAATAAAAAAAGTTATTTTTGAAACAACAACACAATCCCTTTCGTTTATATCAAACACTGTTCTTTTCTGACTTTAGGTCTTTAATAAGACACATTTTACAGTTCAAAATTAAATATACTACAATGTAATATTGAACATTTTTTCGGAATCTTCCGAACATATCTGGAATATATGTAAAAAAAAAAACAAAAACAAAAAAAAAACTTTGGTCGAAGCAGGGATCGAACCTACGACCCTTGGCATGCAAGTCGGACGTAGCAACCACTGCTCCACCGTGCCAAACTAAATGTTTGTTTCTGTTAAATAAACTTCGTTTATACGGTTCGTGGGCGCCGCAAGCTATGCTATATAAATATAACTTATATGGATATTTATCTATTGATGACCACAACAGGTACATAGCTCAGTGGTTAGTGTGTTGGCTTACAAAGTGCATAGTCCGCGGTTCGATTCTCCGTCCAGCCGAAAGGTAAAAAAAATTTAAAAATTTATAAAATCGTATAATTTCTTCTACATTGTCGGTATTACAGGAAAAGGTGTTAAGAACTAAAAAAACATCGTGGATGTGAGAAAGATGTAAGGGAAAATGTAATTAGCAAGAAAACAATGTTTTTTTTTTACTTTGTCCTTATGAAATTGTTTTTACATCCTAGAAAAGAATAAAGGTTTATCACAAAAAGTATATACTTTTCTCCCAAATACACTTCCTTACAGCGAAAAGCAAATGAGAAACGAACTTTGTTTGTCTAAAATTTCGTTTGGGAGGAAAGAATTATTTTTTTTGCGTGTACCCTGCGCCACACTGTGGAACAGGGTATTATAAGTTAGTGCATATGTTTGTAACACCCAGAAGGAGACGAGATAGATACATGGTGTCTTTGGCAATAATGCTCAGGGTGGGTTCTGAGTCGATATAATCATGTCCGTCTGTCTGTGAACACATTTTTGTGATCAAAGTATAGGTCGCAATTTAAGTACAATCGCCTTCAAATTTGGCACATGTTCCTAATTTGGGTCAGAATAGAACCCTATTGATTTTGGAAGAAATCGGTTCAGATTTAGATATAGCTCCCATATATATCTTTCGCCCGATATGCACTAATATGGACCCAGCAGCCAGAGTTTTATACCGATATGCTTGAAATTTTGTACAAACATAACACTTAGTCGTATAGTCAAGTGTGCAAAATTTGATTGAAATCTGTTCAGATTTAGATATAGCTCCCATATATATCTTTCGCCCGATATGGACTTATATGGCCCCAGAAGCTAGATTTTTGGCCGAATTTGGTTGAAATTTTGCACTAGGAGTACAATTAGCAGTATAGTCAAGTGTGCAAAATTTGATTGAAATCGGTTCAGATTTAGATATAGCTCCCATATATATTTTTCGCCCGATGTGGACTAATATGGTCCTAAAAGCCAGAGTTTTGGCTCAATTTGGTTGAAATTTTGCACAAGGAGTAGAATTAGTAGTGTAGTCAAGTGTGTCAAATTTTATTGAAATCGGTTCAGATTTAGATATAGCTCCCATGTATGTTTTTCTGATTTCGACAAAAATGGTCAAAATACCAACATTTTCCTTATAAAATCGCCACTTCTTAGTCGAAAAGTTGTAAAAATGACTCTAATTTTCCTTAGCTTCTAATACATATATATCGAGCGACAAATCATAAATAAACTTTTGCGAAGTTTCCTTAAAATGGCTTCAGATTTAAATGTTTCCCATATTTTGTTTATTAACATTGTGTTCCACCCTAGTGCATTAGCCGATTTAAATTTTGAGTCTTTAGATTTTGTAGAAGTCTATCAAATTCTGTCCAGATCGAGTGATATTTAAATGTATGTATTTGGGACAAACCTTTATATACAGCCCCCAACACATTTGACGGATGTGATATGGTATCGAAAATTTAGATCTACAAAGTGGTGCAGGGTATAATATAGTCGGCCCCGTCCGACTTTAGACTTTCCTTATTTGTTTTTTATAGAAATTGTTGTTAAAATTGTATTCATATAAAAAATTTTTTAAAAATTTTATCCCCATAGAAAATGTTGTCAACATTTGGTGGAGAGGTATATTTTGTAAAATCGACCAAAATATCAAGAATTCTTCCATTTTTGGTAGAATTCTACCAATTGTGGCAACCCGTTACCCCTGTGCTTCTGATGTGAATCATGATAGTCACGGTGGTACAATGATTACCATCATATCGCCTTGCATATTGTTTCAAAGCTTCACTAAGTGGTTTCAATGCCATTCGTAACCGGCTATGAAAAGGAGGTGTCTTGTCATTGAGATAAATATAGAGTCGGGTATCGGGTTTGTAAAATAGTTTAGTTAAAATTTTCTAAAATTAACCAAAATTATTACGCAAATTAAATTTTAGGATGAGCAATTTGCACAATATTAAGGACAAATTTCTTTGAAATAATGTAATTTTAATTATAATCTATGCTTCAATAAAGAAATTAGGACACAAATTTTGAAATTTCGCGTTCGTCCATTAATGTCGTACAGCTTGGAACTAAGGCAAATTTTTCTTAAAGTAAAAAAAAACATTTTTGATTTAAATAAATCGTACTTAGATTAACTGAAATATTGAATATGTAGATTAAAGATAAAAACGCAAATATAGGCTAAAATTAATTTTTAGGATTTTGTATTTTTGGTTTAAACGTTTTTTTTAGAATTAAGAAAGCAATTTTTACTTGGAAGTATCTGTTATAATTTAGATTTTTAAACTGACATTTGTTTGTACGCGAATAGCTTTATTAATATATCGCAAAAATCTATCCTACATTTAAAGCTAAATACACTCAAAAAGAAGAGAACTCTATATGACACTAAAACCAATTTAATTCTAGTTTATTTCATGGAATTATTATGTTTTGAGATAATTTCCTCAACTTGAATAATTTTTGTGTACGTTAGTTAAATTATGTAAAAATGAGGAAAAAATTAAGTATACACAAATGAAGCATATAGTTTTACTAAATCGTATCTCCCACAATATAGTTAAGAATTTCTTAAAATTTGCAAATTTTACTTCTAAATGTGCCCATCTTGAACTTCGTATGACACTAGAGACAATATTGCAATTTTGAACTCCAATTTCTTTCTTCAAACTAAAAAATTTTCTTTAACAAATTTAAAATAAATAAAATTATGTCTAAAAAATTTCTTGAATTTCTCGAAAAATACTTATTTATTTTTTTGATATTGTCGCGCCATTTGCGTTGGTAACACAGTTTAGTTAAAATTTTCTAATATTAACCTAAATTTTCTAAAATTAACCAAAATGTTCCTATCTGGTGGGTTCACTGTTTTTTGAGTGTAGGTCCCTAAAAAGTTTATTTATTTAAAGAATGAATCAATATCAAAATCCTAAATGAATCAATATCAAAATCCTTAAGTGAATGTCAAAATCTTTGGAAACAAGAAAACTTTTTTTGAGTGTGGTTCTGCTGTTTTGAGTGTAAGGCTACTAACACATTTGGAAAGACGATGTTATCGATTGTCTACATTTTCTCCTTGAGCTAAATAGACTTAAGCCTCCCAGCAAAAAAATTTGGAAGTTGTTCTAATGGCACAACTTTAGAAGCACTTCCAAAAATGTTCATCCAAAGATGTTCTTTATTTGAACAACACAGTAAGTTCTTTTTATTCAAATTTTAATAACTCGCTTTTTGCATATTTTTAATAGGCTAATTTAATATTCTATTTTTAACCTATTTAAAACAAAATAAGTTAATTAAATAGGTTAAAAACAGAATATGAATTAATAAAATGGTAGAAATTATTTAAATTTTGTCTAAAAATGCTAACTCCATTCGAGAAAAGTTCCCAATTTTTTTTAAATATTTGAAGTCAAACGTTTCAGACAAGCGCTTGAATAAAAAATTATAAAAATTATTAATTTGCAAAATATTAGAAAATTTTTTAATTCACATCCACAACATTGAAAATTTTCTATAGAAATAAATTTTGACAAAACTTTCTATACAAATAAAATCTTGGCAAAATTTTCTATAGAAATAAAATTTTGAAAAAATTTTCTATAGCAATAAAATTTTGACAACAATCTCTATAGATATAAATTTTTGGTAGATTATTTTTGGTTCGAGTGGCAAACATGAATATGAACCGATATGGACCAATTTTTGTGTAATTGCGAATTGCTATATATAGCTATAGCCCGATATGGACCAATTTTGGCATGGTTGTTAGCGACCATATAATAGCGCAATGTGCCAAATTTCAACCGAATCGGATGAAGTTTGGTCCTCCAAGAGGTTCCGAAGGTTAAATTTGGGGATCGGTTTGTAGTGGGGCTATATATAATTATGGGCCGATATGGACCAATTTTTGCATGATTGTTACAGACCATATACTAACACCACGTACCAAATTTCAGCCGGATCGGATGAAATTTGCTTCTCCAAGAGGCTAAGCAAACCAAATCTGGGGGTCGGTTTATATGGGGGCTATACGTAAAAGTGGTCCGATATGGCCCATTTGCATTTGCGCAACGTACCAAATTTCAACCGAATCGGATGAATTTTGCTCCTCCAAGAGGCTCCAGAGGTCAAATCTGAGGATCGGTTTATATTTCAGCCGGATCGGATGAAATTTGCTTCTCCAAGAAGCTCCGCAAACCAAATCTGGGGGTCGGTTTATATATACGTAAAAGTGGTCCGATATGGCCCATTTGCATATGCGCAATGTACAAAATTTCAACCGAATCGGATGAATTTTGCTCCTCCAAGAGGCTCAAATCTGGGGATCGGTTTATATGGGGGCTATATATAATTATGGACCGATATGGACCAATTTTTGCATGGTTGTTACAGAACATACACTTACATCACGCACCTAGTTTCAACCGGATCGGATCCGCAAACCAAATCTGGGGGTCGGTTTATATGGGGGCTATACGTAAAACTGGTCCAATAAGGCCCATTTCCAATACCATCCGATATACATCAATAACAACTACTTATGCCAAGTTTCAAGTCGATAGCTTGTTTCGTTCGGAAGTTAGCGTGATTTCAACAGACGGACGGACAGACGGACATGCTCAGATCGACTCAGAATTTCACCACGACCCAGAATATATATACTTTATGGGGCCTTAGAGCAATATTTCGATGTGTTACAAACGGAATGACAAAGTTAATATACCCCCCATCCTATGGTGGAGGGTATAAAAAAACATCCTCACTAACGTTTTGGCGACGCTTTTTTGCTGGTATACAACTCTTGGCACAATTGTTGTTACATGTCGATAAATCAGCTTTTATGTAGCAAAAGCACAATGCAGTTCTTATGGGTAGCTTTATAGACAACAGAAATTTTCGTATGAGCGAAATTTTCATTCGTATCAATAATACAATTTTCTATTTTTTGTGGGACAAAAATTTAAACCTTCAATAACGACATCCTTGAGAAATTACATTGCAATTTGAATAATGGAACAAGTATATACGGCCGTAAGTTCGGCCAGGCCGAAGCTTATGTACCCTCCACCATGGATTGCGCAGAAACTTGTACTGAAGCCTTAAAACTTCCTAACACCGTAATATATACCACATAGTCCATACGTGGTATATATTAAACTAAAAAGGCCGATTAAATAAGTATATAATTAAGTTTAAAGTTTCTATAGAAATAAAATTTTGACAAAATAAAATTTTGACAACATTTTCTATAGAAGTAAAATTTTGACAAAATTTTCTATAGAAATAAAATTTGGAAAAAATTTTTATATAAATAAAATTTTGACAAAATTTTCTATAGAAATAAAATTTTGACAAAATTTTCTATAGAAATAAAATTTTGTCAATATTTTCTATAGAAATAAAATTTTGGCGAAATTTACTATAGAAATAAAATTTTGACAAAATTTTCTATAGAAATAACATTTTGACAATGTTTTCTATAAAAATAAAATTTTGGAGGTCAAATCTGGGGATCGGCTTATATGGGGGCTATATATAATTATGGGTCGATGTGGACCAATTTTTGCATGGTCATTAGAGAACATATACCAACACCATGTACCAAATTTCAGCCGGATCGGATGAAATTTGTTTTTATTAGAGGCTCCGCAAGCCAATCGGGGGATCGGTTTATATGGGGGCTATATATAATTATTGACCGATGTTGACCAATTTTTGCGTGGTTGTTAGAGACCATATGCAAAAACCATGTACCAAATTTCAGCCGGATCGGATGAAAGTTGCTTCTCCGAGAGCAATCGTAAGCGAAATTTGGGGGTCCGCCGTTTATATGGGGGCTATATATAATTATGGACCGATATGGACCAATTTTTGCATGGTTGTTAGATACCATTTACTAACACCATTTACCAAATTTCAACCAGATCGGATGCAATTTGCTTCTCTTAGAGCAATCGCACGCCAAATTTGGGGGTCCGTTTATATGGGGGCTATACGTTAAAGTGGACCGATATGAACCAATTTTTGCATGGTTGTTAGAGACCATATACTAACACCATGTACCAAATTTCAGCCGGATCGGAAGAAATTTGCTTCTCTTAGAGCAATCGCAAGCCAAATTTGGGGGTCCGTTTATATGGGGGCTATACGTAAAAGTGGACCGATATGGCTCATTTGCAATACCATCCTACCTACATCAATAACAACTACTTGTGCCAAGTTTCAAGTCGATAGCTTGTTTCGTTCGGAAGTTAGCGTGATTTCAACAGACGGACGGACAGACTGACATGCTCAGATCGACTCAGAATTTCACCACGACCCAGAATATATATACTTTATGGGGTCTTAGAGCAATATTTCGATGTGTTACAAGCGGAATGACAAAGTTAATATACCCCCATCCTATCGTGGAGGGTATAAAAATGACTTAAAAAAGAGCATTAACAGGTTGGCTGATAAGTCCCCGGTCTAACAAAGAAAAACACATTTTATTGACAAAATTCGTTTTTATTATTGAACATAGTTCCCTTCAAGAGCGATACAACGATTATAACGACCTTCCAATTTTTTGATACCATTTTGGTAGTACTCCTTCGGTTTTGCCTCAAAATAGGCCTCAGTTTCGGCGATCGCCTCTTCATTGCAGCCAAATTTTTTCCCTGCGAGCATCTTTTTGAGGTCTGAGAACAAGAAAAAGTCGCTGGGGGCCAGATCTGGAGAATACTGTGGGTGGGGAAGCAATTCGAAGCCCAATTCATGAATTTTTGCCATCGTTCTCAATGAATTGTGGCACGGTGCGTTGTCTTGGTGGAACAACACTTTTTACTTTGACGGGTGTATTACGAGTTAACAGCTGCAAACACCGCTCAGAATCATCAACACGTTGTTGTTTTTGGTCAAATGTGAGCTCGCGTGGCACCCATTTTGCACAGAGCTTCCGCATATCCAAATATTGATGAATGATATGACCAACACTTTCCTTTGATATCTTTAAGGCCTCTGCTATCTCGATCAACTTCATTTTACGGTCATTCAAAATCATTTTGTGGATCTTTTTGATGTTTTCGTCGGTAACCACCTCTTTTGGGCGTCCACTGCGTTCACCGTCCTCCGTGCTCATTTCACCACGTTTGAGTTTTGAATGTCAATCAATTATTGTTGATTTTCCTGGGGCAGAGTCCCGAAACCTTTTTCCCTTCAGAAAACAGTATTTTATCAAAACACGAAATTCCTTTTTTCCATTTTTTCACAATAACAAAAGTTGCTTCACAAAAGACGCTCTATCTCACAAACTAATTAAGTTACAGACGTCAAATTTTGACACGAATCATTTGAAGGTTGGTACTAATATATAAAAATAATATGCATTTAATACTAGTGACGCCATCTATGTGTCAGACCGGGGACTTATCAGCCAACCTGTTATATAACCTAAATTTTAAGACGTTGTGTAGATATAGATCAGCGTTGCCACAACGAAATTATATTTTGGACCAAATTTTTTCCAAAATTGGACCAAAATTCCCTCCAGCGGACCAAATTTCCAATTTCGAAGAAAAATGCCTTAAAACGTATTTTATTGGTGTACATAGTATTTTTATTAAGAACAAGTATAAACGGCCGTAAGTTCGGCCAGGCCGAATCTTATGTACCCTCCACCATGGATTGCGTAGAAACTTCTACGAAAGACTGTTATACACAATCGAATTACTTGGGTTGTGGTATCTTAAATCGTTTTCTAAATTGTGAGTTAGTCCACACGTGGTATATATTAGACAAAAAGGTATGTAAGTCTACAAATAATTACGAATCGATATGGACTTTTGCGCGGTAGGTAGGGAACCAGAATTGAAATATGGGGGTCGCTTATATGGGGGCTATATACAATTATTAACTTGATATGGACCAATTTTTGTGTGATTGGGGATCGATTTATCTGAGGGCTATATATAACTATAGACCGATATGGACCTAGTTAGGCATGGTTGTTAACGGCCATATACTAGCACAAAGTACCGAATTTCTACTGACTCGGAGGAAATTTACTCCTCCAAGAGGCTCCAAAACCAAATCTCGGGATCGGTTTATATGGGGGCTATATATGATTATGGACTGATATGGACCACTTTTGGCATATTTGTTAAATATCATATACTATCACCACGTACCAAATTTTAATCAGATCGGATGAATTTTGCTTCTCCACAAGGCACCGGAGGTCAAATCTGGGGATCGGTTTATATGGGGGCTATATATAATTATGGACAGATATGAACCAATTCATGCATGGTTGTTGGATACCATATACTAACATCACGTACCAAATTTCAACCGAATCCGATGAATTTTGCTCTTCCAAGGGGTTCCGGAGGTCAAATCTGGGGATCGGTTTATATGGGGGCTATACATAATTATGGACAGATTTCGACCAATTTTTGCATGGGTGTTTGAGGCCATATATTAACACCACGTACCAAATATCAACTGAACCAGATGAATTTTGGTCTCCCAAGAGGCTCCGGTGGTCAAATCTGGCGATCGGTTTATATGGAGCTATATATAATTATGCACCGATGTGGACTAATTTTTGCATGGTCATTAGAGACCATATACTATCACCATATACCATTAATCATTCAACCGTCGAACGGAACGGACGTGTTTTTAATAGCGGATAAAATCATCGTAATAAGTACCTGCTACGAATTTCAAGTGTGGTGGGATATTAGGCCACCATGCAGAGAAATTCAAAGACATCCACTGGGTTGCTAACTTCAGGGCCCAGTGGACGGGTATCGACTGGAGTTATAAATTTGGGCAATGACCAAGAGTTAGGCCCAATTAGTCGACCTGTAGACGGGTCGACAGGTGGAGACACTTTGACAAGTCGAACCTTTTCCAAGGTAACGGCATCAAAAGGAGGTAATCCCTCACGAAAGAGATTCAAGGAACGCAGAAATGCTTTGTTTATCCTAAAGAAATTAGGATCAGTCGACCCAAGCACGTTGTCGGCTAAACAAAGCGATTCCTTAAAATGGGCTCAAGGAATTCTTGAGACTGGAAAAAGGGAACGATCGCCGGATGAGCTGCCATCCTCCAAAAGGGATCAAAGATCGTTTGCCTCAGTTGCTAAAGATAGCCTTGTGATGGCTATCATTAATAAAGGAGCATTGGACGGTATGGTTCCAAAGCAAAAATGGGGGGAAATTGAGAATGCTCTGTCTGTCGTCTACTCACAGGTGCTGGAAAAGTTTCCCGGCCCAGATCCTCGACACCAAGAGGCTGGTTGGTATCAAGGACGATTTAAGCTAGTCGCATTTGAGGACCAGAGGTCTATAGAATGTTTTAAAGCTGCTCTGATACTAATTGGTGAAGTTTGGGAAGGAGCTGCTCTAGAGTTAGTCGAGAAGAAAGACATACCGGCTAGACCTAGAGCACATGCCTGGATACCTGCAAACCCTTCTGACCCTGAATCTATTTTAAATAGACTGAAACGATGCAATCCAGATCTTCCAACAGCTGATTGGAAGGTTGGCCGTTTGGATGAAGTGGATGGACCAAGACGGCATGCAGTGTTTATATTGAACACTCAGTCTTTGCCACATCTGGCAAAGTCCCAGGGCCGTGTATGTTATGGCTTTCATTATATCCAAATGAAGGTGTATAAAAACGATCAGCTAAAGGATTCAGAAATGGACAAGCCTCTGTCTGAATCAGAAGTAAGCGGATCCTCTTGCGAAGTCGAGGGAGATACCAAAGTTGAAGACATGGATAGATACCGTATGCGTGAGGAGGCTTCTATTGCCTCAGAACTCACCAAAGTCGAACCTATGGTTATTGCGAGAGTCACCGATATCTCTGAAGAGGACATTCTTGATGACTCGATTGAAGCGGCTGATGTGACGGTTGTTGAAAATCTCGATGGTCCTACGGATCCTCCAGATAAATCTTCATCATTGTAAGGCTGCATGTGCTGCCTTAAAAGTTCTCCTGATGAAAGGGGACATAGACATAGTTCTTATTCAAGAACCATATGTTTATGGAAACAAAATATGTGAATTAAGTACTCCGGGGTTCAAACTATTGCAGTATACTGGTAATGATGTAATTCGAGCCTGTATAATTGCTAAAAACGAGCTTAACTTGTTTCTGCTTCCTTCAATGTGCAATGCAGACACTGTCGTTGCCAATTTAGAAATAGCCAAATGCAAATATTGGGTATCTTCGGTCTATATGGGACATGACAGGGAGATGCCTCCATGTGCCGTTAAGACCTTAGTTGAGGAGTCACTGAAAACAAAGACGAAACTCATTATGGGATGCGATGCGAATGCGCATCATAGTATATGGGGAAGCAGTGATACTAATGCAAGGGGAGAGTCGCTAACAGAGTTTATTTTGCGTACTAATCTGGTAGTTTGCAACAAGGGAGATGCCCCAACCTTTGTCACTAAAAACAGGCAAGAGGTTTTGGACATCACCTTGGCCTCGCAAGAACTGAATGAAATGATATCTGAGTGGCATGTTTTAAGTGAACACAGCTTCTCAGATCATCGCTACATCAGTTTCAAATTTGATGTTCATATCACCAAGACCATATTTTCGCCAAATGTTAGGAAAGCTGACTGGAATAGGTATAGGGAATCGTTCAATATGATGATACCGGAAATAACAGAGACAAATATGAGAAATGTGCAAGATATCGAACACGCAGTGGAGCGGATTACTAAGGCCTTCAACATCTCACTGAAAGCTGCATGCCCTAGAGGAAAGCCAAGGGGGAAACATCGACCACCATGGTGGTCTACGGAATTAAGTAATATGAGGAAATCCTGCAGGAAGCTCTTTAACAAGGCAAAGTCCACCAGAGCCCCTGAGGACTGGGACGCTTACAAGAGGAATCTGAGAGGATACAAGCGAGAACTGAGAAAGGCTCAGCATAACTCTTGGAATGACTACTGCAGCAGTATTGAGAATACGTCCGAGGCTTCCAGACTACGGAAGGTTCTAGCATCCACCAATTCCGCTCCAGGTTTCATTAAAACATCGGAGGGAAATTGGACAACGTCCAGTGAGGAGACGCTGGAGGTACTATTGGACACACATTTTCCTGGAAATCAGACGGTTGAACCATGTACTGGCGGTGCCACAGTTGCTCAGCGGTCGTTTCCTGTCGAGGAAATTGTATCGGAAACTAGAATAAGATGGGCGCTAAATAGCTTTGGACCATTCAAATCCCCCGGACCTGATGGAATTACTCCGGCGGAGTTACAAGCTGTAACTGACAAAATTATCCCCTGGTTGTCAGTGATATATAAAGGATGTATCAACTTATCATATATCCCAGGAAAGTGGAGGGAAACAAAAGTCGTTTTCATACCTAAAGCGGGAAAAGCCTCTCACTCGAGGGCGAAGGATTTCCGACCAATCAGCTTATCCTCATTCCTACTTAAGACTCTGGAGAGGATGATAGATATTTATCTTAGAACTAGAATCGATTCAAGGTTGTTCTCGAAAGGACAGCATGCATACTCGAAGGGCAGGTCTACTGAGACCGCACTACATGAACTAGTCAGCTTTATTGAAAGCTCACTATCTGTCAAAGAATACACAATCGTGGCGTTTCTAGACATCGAAGGGGCGTTCAATAATGTCCATCCGAGCTCGATATTAAATGGACTGACAACTCTGAATGTTGATCCATGTATACTCAGGCTGTTAGACGAACTGCTAATGAAGAGACGTATTTCAGCCACACTAGGACAAGCAAACATACAAAGGTATGTGAACAGAGGCACTCCCCAAGGAGGAGTTCTATCACCTCTTCTTTGGAATGTTGCTATAAATAGCCTTCTGGTTACTCTAGAAAAAGAAAGGATAAAAGTGGTGGCATACGCAGATGATGTGGCTCTGGCAGTCAGGGGAAAATTCCCATCCACGATCAGAGATATTATTCAGAGGGCCCTCCGGATGACTGAGAAATGGGCGAAAGACAATGGTCTTGGGGTAAATCCTGCAAAGACAGAATTAGTCATGTACTGCAACGATCGCAAAACTCCCACGGTTAGGCCTATTTCCTTAGGGGGTATTGAAATTATCTTTGGTGAATGTGCAAAATACCTTGGCGTTATTTTGGACAGGAAGCTGAACTTTAAGCTTAATATTGAAGAAAGGGCGAGAAAGGCAACTGTAGCTTTGTACTCGTGCAAAAAGGCAATAGGAAAAAAGTGGGGACTGAAACCAAAAATTGTGCATTGGCTATACACGGCAGTGGTTAGACCTATAATGCTATATGGTGTTGTAGTCTGGTGGCCGGCACTCCAGAAACCGACTTGTTTAGATAAAGTTCAGCGTATGGCGTGTTTGTGTATTTCAGGCGCATTCAGCAAGACAGGAACAAATTCCCTTAATGTCGTGCTGCATCTATTGCCTTTAGACATTTTGGCCAAACAGTCAGCTGCAACAACGGCTGTGCGGTTGCGCGAACTATCGCTGTGGTCGGAAAAAGGTTACGGTCACAGTTCTGTCCTCAAAATAATGCCAGATGTGCCTAACGTAGTGGATTACACTTTGGCGAGTCCACTTTTCGACAAAAAGTTTGAGACTCTAATCCCCAACAGTGAGGCGTGGTGCACACAGACCCCGGGGAATAAAGAATATATAGATTTCTACACTGATGGCTCCAAATTGGATGGACAAGTGGGGTTCGGAGTATATTCTAATGATGTGGAACTTCGAATGGCGAAAAGATTACCTAATCACTGTAGTGTTTTTCAGGCTGAAATATTAGCAATAAGAGAGGTGGCGAATTGGCTGAGAAGTAATGTTCCAAAAAATGTGGGCATTAATATATACTCAGACAGTCAACCTGCAATAAAATCCTTGGACTCTGTGTTCCTCAACTCGAAAACGGCCATCGACTGCCGCAAATCTCTCAATGAGATGGCTGAGCAGTACAATATTCACCTAATATGGGTGCCTGGCCATAGGAACATACCGGGGAACTGCGAAGCGGATGAGTTGGCAAGGCTAGGGACTACCTTACATATTCCAGGGGAACTAGAATTTGTTGGTATGCCCCTAGCTACCTGTAAGCTCATGCTGCGTGAGAAGGCTGTTATGATGGCAAATGTTCGATGGGAGAATTGCAAGGGTTGTAACGACACCAAGCAAATATGGCCCCATTTCAACTTAAACCGCACACTAGATATGCTAATGTTCTCGAGACGTCAGATATCACTCCTGATATCTGCTATAACGGGTCGCTGCCTGATAGGCGATTTTGCAAAAACTATTGGCGCGAAGTATAATGACTATTGTATGAGCTGTCATGATGCGGAGGAAAAAGAATCAATTAAACACCTCTTATGTGAGTGTCCTGCATTTTGTGTAAAGCGCAAGCAACTTTTAGGAGCATATAGCTTCAGATTACTGGCGGATCTGGAAAACGTTAACTTAAGCAGTCTGCTACTGTTTTTGGAACAATCAGGTTGGTTCAACAGAAGAATATAATCGAGAAGGTTCAACGGTTAAAACTAGAAGTGCCCATATGTAATAGGTACTTTTAGTTAATGTGGTATCACAATGGACTGAATAGTCTAAGTGAGCCTGAATCTTAATCGGGCTGCCACCTTAACCTAACCTTAACCTAACCTAACCATATACCAAGTTTCAGCCGGATAGGATGAAATTTACTTCTCTTAGAGGCTCCGCAAGCAAAATCTGGGGATCGGTTTATATTGGGGCTATATATAATTATGGACCGATGTGGACCAATTTTTGCATGGTTGTTAAAGATCATATACTAACACAATGTACTAAATTTCAGCCGGATCGGATGAAGTTTGCTTCTCTTAGAGGCTCCGCAAGCCAAATCTGGGGATCGGTTTACATGGGGGCTATATATAATTATGGACCGATGTGGACCAATTTTTGCATGGTTGTTAGAGACCATATACTAACACCATGCACCAAATTTCAGCCGGATCGGATGAAATTTGCTTCTCTGAGAGGGTCTGCAAGCCAAATTTGGGGGTCCGTTTATATGGGGGGCTATGCGTAAAAGTGGACCGATATGCCCCATTTGCAATACCATCCGACCTACATCAATAACAAGTCGATAGCTTGTTTCGTTCGGAAGTTAGCGTGATTTCAACAGACGGGCGGACGAACGGACATGCTCAGATCGACTCAGAATTTCACCACGACCCAGAATATATATACTTTATGGGGTCTTAGAGCAATATTTCGATGTGTTACAAACGGATGACAAAGTTAATATACCCCCATCCTATGGTGGAGGGTATAAAAAGTAAAGTAAACCAGAAAGGACTGCTATGATTTAGCGGCTGACATATTAATCAAAACGTCGACTTATCAACGTTTTTTTAAATTTTGAGAAAATAGACTTTTTGAAAAGGTCGAATTTTAAAGTCAATTTTAGTTGACATCAAAAGTCGAAATTCAATATTACAAAAAGTTGATTTCAACTTAGAGGAAATTAAAGACCACAACAGTCACGCATTTGGTTTATATTGCCTTTGCCACATGAAGACCCTACTTGAGAGAATACAATAGATTTCCGAATTTTCATCCAATTTGCTGTAGTGTTGCTTCGCACCCATAATTTTATGCGGAAAATGTGGTCCATATCGGCCCATATTCTTATATAAAGGGTGATTCTTTTGAGGTTAGGATTTTCATGCATTAGTATTTGACAGATCACGTGGGATTTCAGACATGGTGTCAAAGAGAAAGATGCTCAGTATGCTTTGACATTTCATCATGAATAGACTTACTAACGAGCCACAACGTCGAATTTTCAGTGAATGGGCCCTAGAAAAGTTGGCAGAAAATCCGCTTTTTTATCGACAAATTTTGTTCAGCGATGAGGCTCATTTCTGGTTGAATGGCTACGTAAATAAGCAAAATTGCCGCATTTGGAGTGAAGAGCAACCAGAAGCCGTTCAAGAACTGCCCATGCATTCCGAAAAATGCACTGTTTGGTGTGGTTTGTACGCTGGTGGAATCATTGGACCGTATTTTTTCAAAGATGCTGTTGGACGCAACGTTACGGTGAATGGCGATCGCTATCGTTCGATGCTAACAAACTTTTTGTTGCCAAAAATGGAAGAACTGAACTTGGTTGACATGTGGTTTCAACAAGATGGCGCTACATGCCACACAGCTCGCGATTCTATGGCCATTTTGAGGGAAAACTTCGGAGAACAATTCATCTCAAGAAATGGACCGGTAAGTTGGCCACCAAGATCATGCGATTTGACGCCTTTAGACTATTTTTTGTGGGGCTACGTCAAGTCTAAAGTCTACAGAAATAAGCCAGCAACTATTCCAGCTTTGGAAGACAACATTTCCGAAGAAATTCGGGCTATTCCGGCCGAAATGCTCGAAAAAGTTGCCCAAAATTGGACTTTCCGAATGGACCACCTAAGACGCAGCCGCGGTCAACATTTAAATGAAATTATCTTCAAAAAGTAAATGTCATGGACCAATCTAACGTTTCAAATAAAGAACCGATGAGATTTTGCAAATTTTATGCGTTTTTTTTTTTAAAAAAGTTATCAAGCTCTTAACAAATCACCCTTTAGCTCAATCTTAATATTCCACTTCTTGTGCACATTCGAATATTGGGGTTAAAATTGTCTAAAATATATAAAAACTGATCCAAGACCTAAAACGCGAAATTTTCATTCGATTTTCTGTGATTGAAATGGTATCTAATCCCACACTGAAACGAAAAACATTCACGGTTCCATAGATTTTGTCTTTAAAATAAAGTGTTAAACTATATCCCTCATATGCAAAAAAATTAAAGAAAAATTCTAGCCTACTTTTACCATATAAATTCCTTAGATAAACTGTCAATAAATTAGTTTGCATATGATCATATATTTTGAAACGCTTTTTAGTTTTATACTCAATATACAAAAATTCAACAATACTATAGATGATGTAATTAATTTTGCAGATTTTTTCAGAAGTATTAAAGCGAAGTTGACTTAAGAAAACGAAATTTTCTTTTATGTTAGGATACCCAATTTTAAGTCGAATCGTTTAACTATAAAGACAAAACGACTTCATTGAAAAGTTTATCGGCTTTTGGACAAGGAAAAAACTTTATATCAGAGAAATGAGTCTACTGTGCTAAGCATTCGTATTTAATAACATGAAATATTCGGCCTCATGACAATATTTTTTTTAGTGCATAGATACTATTGAATATGTGATAAAAATTTTAAATACTAGAAAAAAAATTATAAATATTACCAAATTTATGAAAATGGACCAAAACGGACCAAATTCCGTTTGGTCCGACCATCGGACCAAATTTAAAAATTAGAAATCTTTTGGACCAATTTTTGTCCGATCGGACCAAAATGGCAACGCTGATATAGATATCGACGAAATTGACAATTACCTGCTTGCTTGCTGCTACCTGAACTCGTGTGGCTTGAATTTGATTTAGATGAGAAGTGAGATGGTTCCCAAGCTTCAATTTTCCTATTTCTTTCATCATAATTCTTGGCTATTTTAATTGTTGTGGTGATCTCAATTCTTGGCATTGGCTTTAGATTTATCATTAGTGCATCAATTACTTGGCCAAGAGGATACTCGATCAGTAGACATGCAAACACTGCCACAATAATTGATAAGAGTATGGTAATCAAACCTTGACCATTCTGTAAAACAAAAAATATTGCAAAAAGAAATTTTATGATAATGATATTGTAGGAGGTAGTGATATGATATTGTATAATAATAAAGTGGTATGCCTGAAACAACTGACTTCTCAATTTGGCTTTTAATTATTTAAGAATCCCGAAGTTTGACATTGAAACAATTGATCTATCTACGAGGTGTTCATCTTGAAAAATCCATATAGTCGATTGCTGGTTACTTACGGGTTCATATGCAGTGGTGTTTTGGGCTGAAAATCGTAAATTTTTAAAATAGTTTTCGTCAAAATCGTCAAGTCGTCACAAAAAATTCGTAAAAAAATTATCACCCATAAAATAGTAGAAAACAAAGATTTGGGAGGAAAATAAACGTTTTATTAAACAAGTATATAAAGCAGTAAGTTCGGCCGGGCCGAATCTTAAATACCCACCACCATGAATCAAATATTATAGTTTCCTGTGAAAATTTCAGGGGGATTTGGTGACAAGCAGATCAGTTCTACCAGTACACTTCCCAAAGATAAATTCAAAGATTTTACCTATGAAGACTAGATCAGATTCTGGATTTATAAGAACAATATTTGTTTGAGTTTTAGAGGAATCATAAACATCGTGTGCAAGAAAAGGATGAAATAACGCCTTGATGTAAAATCTAACATCTGTACATTTTTATCCCCATTATTTAAATGATTACCAGAAGTAAAATCTGGAAACTAAAGGGTGATTCTTTTGAGGTTAGGATTTTCATGCATTAGTATTTGACAGATCACGTGGGATTTCAGACATGGTGTCAAAGAGAAAGATGCTCAGTATGCTTTGACATTTCATCATGAATAGACTTACTAACGAGCAACGCTTGCAAATCATTGAATTTTATTACCAAAATCAGTGGCAGAAAATCCGCTTTTTTATCGACAAATTTTGTTCAGCGATGAGGCTCATTTCTGGTTGAATGGCTACGTAAATAAGCAAAATTGCCGCATTTGGAGTGAAGAGCAACCAGAAGCCGTTCAAGAACTGCCCATGCATCCCGAAAAATGCACTGTTTGGTGTGGTTTGTACGCTGGTGGAATCATTGGACCATATTTTTTCAAAGATGCTGTTGGACGCAACGTTACGGTGAATGGCGATCGCTATCGTTCGATGCTAACAAACTTTTTGTTGCCAAAAATGGAAGAACTGAACTTGGTTGACATGTGGTTTCAACAAGATGGCGCTACATGCCACACAGCTCGCGATTCTATGGCCATTTTGAGGGAAAACTTCGGAGAACAATTCATCTCAAGAAATGGACCGGTAAGTTTGCCACCAAGATCATGCGATTTGACGCCTTTAGACTATTTTTTGTGGGGCTACGTCAAGTCTAAAGTCTACAGAAATAAGCCAGCAACTATTCCAGCTTTGGAAGACAACATTTCCGAAGAAATTCGGGCTATTCCGGCCGAAATGCTCGAAAAAGTTGCCCAAAATTGGACTTTCCGAATGGACCACCTAAGACGCAGCCGCGGTCAACATTTAAATGAAATTATCTTCAAAAAGTAAATGTCATGGACCAATCTAACGTTTCAAATAAAGAACCGATGAGATTTTGCAAATTTTATGCGTTTTTTTTAAAAAAAAGTTATCAAGCTCTTAACAAATCACCCTTTACAATAAAGGGGAAAAAAGCGAAATTAGGTAACACTAGATCTGAGTAAGAATATTCGTAGGTATACCACGGACTGATGTCGATGGAGGTTGTTGCAAACATAAACATACACACACACATTACAAATATAACAAAACCTCTTCTCTACGTCTGTTGCAAAACAAAAAAAAACTTTCGGAGAGTAGTTACTTATACTCTGTGTATAGACTTTCAATTCCAATCAGCGTTGCCGTTTTGGTCCGATCGGACCAAAATTGGTCAAAAAGATTTCTAATTTTTAAATTTAGTCCGATGGTCAGACCAAACAGAATTTGGTCCATTTTGGTCCATTTTCATAAATTTGGTTTCTATCACACATCGTGTGCAAGAAAAGGATGAAATAACGCCTTGATGTAAAATCTAACATCTGTACATTTTTATCCCCATTATTTAAATGATTACCAGAAATAAAATCTGGAAACTATAATTCAGTTTCAAGCAATTTTCATTATAAGTGCACATGGACCGATATTCACCATTTTCGGCACACCTCTTTATGTTCCTAAAATACTTCTAGATTTAAAATTTCATGCAAATTTGAAAAAAAAAACTATGGCTTCCAAGGCCGTAGCCAGGATTTTAATTCGGGGGGGTTTAACTTAAAAAAAAATATTCATTTAATCTCATGTGTAGAAAATTTTATTTATGCATAGGTATGTATACAATATTTATACCCTGCTCCACACTGTGGAACAGGGTATTATAAGTTAGTGCATATGTTTGCAACACCCAGAAGGAGACGAGATAGACACATGGTGTCTTTGGCAAAAATGCTCAGGGTGGGCTCCTGAGTCGATATAACCATGTCCGTCTGTCCGTGAACACATTTTTGTAATCAAAGTCTAGGGCGCAGTTTTAGTCCAATCGACTTCAAATTTGGCACAAGTATGTGTTTTGGCTCAGAATAGATCCCTATTGATTTTGGAAGAAATCGGTTCAGATTTAGATATAGCTCCCATATATATATTTCGCCCGATATGGACTTATATGGCCCCAGAAGTCAGAGTTTTACCCTAATTTGCTTAAAATTTTGCACAAGAAGAACAATTAGTACTATAGTCAAGTGTGCCAAATTCTTTTGAAATCGGTTCAAATTTAGATATAGCTCCCATATATATCTTTCGCCCGATATGGACTAATACGGTCCCAGAAGCCAGAGTTTTACCCCAATTTGGTTGAAATTTTGCACAGGGAGAAGAATTAGCATTGTAGCTATGCGTGCCAAATTTGGTTGAAATCGGTGCAGATTTAGATATAGCTCCCATATATAGCTTTCGCCCGATTTACACTCATATGACCACAGAGGCCAATTTTATGCTCCGATTTAGTTGCAATTTTGCACAGGGAGTAGAATTAGCATTGTAGCTATGCGTGCCAAATTTGGTTGAAATCGGTTCAGATTTAACATAGATATAGCTCCCATATATATGTTTTTCTGATTTCGACAAAAATGGTCAAAATACCAACATTTTCCTTGTAAAATCGCCACTGCTTAGTCGAAAAGGTGTAAAAATGACTCTTATTTTCCTAAACTTCTAATACAAATATATCGAGCGATAAATCATAAATAAACTTTTGCGAAGTTTCCTTATAATTGCTTCATATTTAAATGTTTCCCATATTTTTTTTTACTAACATTGTGTTCCACCCTAGTGCATTAGCCGACTTAAATTTTGAGTTTATAGATTTTGTAGAAGTCTATCAAATTCTGTCCAGATCGATTGATATTTAAATGTATGTATTTGGGACAAACCTTTATATATAGCCCCCAACACATTTGACGGATATGATATGGTATCGAAAATTTAGATCTACAAAGTGGTGCAGGGTATAATATAGTCGGCCCCGCCCGACTTTAGACTTTCCTTACTTGTTTTATAATATTAAATTGAGCCGACGGGCTTTTTGGGCAGCAAATAAATCAATGCCAATCCATTGAGTCTACTCTCGCTAGTCGAATTTCTAAGATACGTCTTTAATCTCGTCATTGTTGAAAATGAACGTTCGGATGAGCACGTAGTAACTGCAGGGATGGAAAATGCAGTACTATAGTACTTTTTTCAATACTTTTTCACCCCGGTCAGTACCGTAGTACCCCCGCGAAGGATTTAGTACCTTTTGTGTAGACATTTTTGAGTCGATATCAGATTTATGGTACAATAGCTTTGACAAAATATTTTAATATTTTGAGAAAGTCTTTATCAACCTTATTTGCTAATAGCCTTTTACAAATATGGCAAAACAGACATGTTCATGTGGGAAGAAAATCTCGATTTTGTAAAAGACATAGTCAAAAACAGGATTTTATTGAACTTCAAGAATGTTTTAGTCGAAAAAAGAATGCGATTCTATATTATCGATTTTTTATTTTGGTAGAAAATGTTGTCAAAATTTTATTTTTATATAGAATTTTTGCAAAATTTTATTTTTATAGAAAATTTTGTCAAAATTTTATTTCAATTGAAAATTTTGTAAACATTTTATTTTTATAGGAAATTTTTGCAAAATTTTATTTCTATAGAAAAAATTTTGCAAAATTTTTTTTCTGTAGATTTTTTTTGCAAAATTTTATTTCTATTGAAAATTTTTGCAAAATTTTATTTATATAGAAAATTTTGTCAAAATTTTATTTTCTTTAAAATTCAGTCTCTTGACAATAATCTTCGAGTGAAATTTTTGTTGAAATTTAGTAAAAAGTACCTTTCCGCTCAAAAAATACCTTTTTTGTACTTCCTTAAAAATTGTATTTTCCATCCCTGAGTAACTGGCAAAGTGACCAAAGTTTTTAAAAGAATAAGCACGTTTGGAAATATCTCTTTATTGCACTTTCCAAGTGCTTCCATCGCTGAATTAGGCAGGTTCTTTTCGCAGTTTTGCGCCATTTCATTTACACATGTGTGTTTGACTGTTTTATTGTTGTTGCTATGGCCAAACAAAGCGAGTCATGTTCACAAAAAGAACAACAAACGCACATAAAACGCAGAAAGACATTTTCCAAAAATGAAATTTGTGGTGCGAGAACAAAAACAATTTGATTTTTTTTTTCGACCGTCGTTTGACGGGCTTTTCAACTAGTATTCTATGATTTATGCAAGTTTTATAGGTAAGCGTTTTTCAAAATAAAACCTTCAGCTTTTCTTCAACATCTTCGATAAGATTTTTCTATGCAGCTAAAAATATATATTTATTTGTATAAAAACATTCATTCATTTCGGGGGGGTTTGATCCCCCTCATCCCCCCCCCCCCCCCTGAATACGGTCTTGATGGCTTCTATTGGGAGATAAACCAAAACATGGACCAATACACGCCATTTTCGGCTCTCATATTTAAGGTTCTAAAATAAATTAATTACACGCACAGAAAAAACATGTTTGGACATGGTTGCCGCATCCATTTAATGCTTATTTAGAGTATGTAATGGTCGCGAAAACGATGTATTTTGTCTTTGTAAAAATAATTTTCGAGCGGAGAAAAATATATGTTGGCAATAAGCATTTAAATGGTTCTCAAATGCCTCAAACATGTTCTATTATTTAAATGGTCAGAAAATCATGTACCTGACCATTCAATTTTTTTACTTTTTTGCAGAGAAAAAAGTATTTTTATAGTTTACGTATAGACATGTCTACAACCATTACATGGCCATAAAGACCATGTACATTGTTTTCGTAACCATTTAATTTTTTAAATTTTTGCAGCGACAAGAATTTTATAAAAACATTGAGCAGGTACACACGATTTTCATTTTGCGCGTCAGTCGTGTGTGGATTGTTTCTTGGAATGGACGGAGAATACGGATTTACTGTGTTTTGTGTTAATTTATTTATTCAGAAGTGGCACGTGGTTTTATGTGAACACAAAAAAGGAAAGTGTAATTGAAAAATGTACCTGTTTTTCGTTCTACATTTTGCTATATGGATCATTTATTTTTATTTGCAGTTACATGATGCCTGCGTTTGTACATTTGATGGACACGATGTAAATATGGAATAATTACTTATTGTTGAAATTGAAATAAAATAGAGTGTGTAAAAATATATGATGTTTGCTTGAACGGCATTATAAATACAAATAAACAATGAATTAGTTTATAAATAAATAAAAACAAATAAATAAAGTTAATTTTGTGTTTTCTTTTCTCAAGTGGCGTCCTTTTTTCGACGACGAAAAAAGATTTTTCATAAAGATCAAAACATTTTAGGTTGTGACCATGTTCTTTTAACTGGAAGAAAAACATTTTGAATAAATACCAAAACATTTTAAATCGTGACCATTGTCTTTTAATGGAAACAAAATTCTTTTTATCAATATAATAACATTTTAGATGAAGACAATTGTATTTTTCTTAGAACCATGTTCACTGAGCCAACATGGTTGCAGGTTAAAATGTTACATGGTCGCCGCAAAAATAGCTGCTATCATATTATTTTACTCTTCGAATATGATTGTGACAATCATGTTTCTTCTCTGCGTGTAGATAAAAACTACGAATTCTAGAAGCCTAAAAAATAAAATCATTTCTCGCACACCTATTTATATTCCTAACAAGTAAAGAAAGTCTAAAGTCGGGCGGGGCCGACTATATTATACCCTGCACCACATTGTAGATCTAAATTTACGATACCATATCACATCCGTCAAATGTGTTGGGGGCTATATATAAAGGTTTGTCCCAAATACATACATTTAAATATCACTCGATTTGGACAGAATTTGATAGAATTTTACAAAATCTATAGACTCAAAATTTAAGTTGGCTAATGCACTAGGGTGGAACACAATTTTAGTAAAAAACCAGTAAGGAAAGTCTAAAGTCGGGCGGGGCCGACTATATTATACCCTGCACCACTTTGTAGATCTAAATTTTCGATACCATTTCACATCCGTCAAATGTGTTGGGGGCTATATATAATGGTTTGTCCCAAATATACACATTTAAATATCACTCGAACTGGATAGAATTTGATAGACTTCTACAAAATCTATAGACTCAAAATTTAAGTTGGCTAATGCACTAGGGTGGAACACAATTTTAGTAAAAAAATATGGGAAACATTTAAATCTGAAGCTATTTTAAGGAAACTTCGCAAAAGTTTATTTATGATTTATCGCTCGATATATATGTATTAGAAGTTTAGGAAAATTAGAGTCATATTTTCAAATTTTCGACTAAGCAGTGGCGATTTTACAAGGAAAATGTTGGTCGAAATCAGAAAAACATATATATGGGAGCTAAATCTAAATATCAACCGATGTCAACCAAATTTGGCACGCATAGCTACAATGCTAATTCTACTCCCTGTGCAAAATTTCAACTAAATCGGAGTTAAAAATTGGCGTCTGTGGTCATATGAGTGTAAATCGGGCGAAAGCTATATATGGGAGCTATATCTAAGTCTGAACCGATTTCAACCAAATTTGACATGCATAGCTACAATGCTAATTATACTCCCTGTGCAAAATTTCAACTAAATCGGAGCAAAAAATTGGCCTCTGTGGACAAAGGAGTGTAAATCGGGCGAAAGCTATATATGGGAGCTATATCTAAATCTGAACCGATTTGGATGATATTTTGCAAGTTTTTCGAGACGGATGTACGGAATTTGAGGAAGATCGGTTGATATACACGCCAATTATGACCAGATCGGCAGCTATATCTAAATCTGAACCGATTTTTTCCAATAGGGATCGTCTTTGAGTCGAAATAGGACCCTATACCAAATTTTAGGACAATCGGACTAAAACTGCGAGCTGTACTTTGCACGCAAAAATACATCAACAGACAGACAGACGGACAGACAGACAGACAGACAGACGGACATCGCTAAATCGACTCAGAATTTAATTCTAAGACGATCGGTATGCTAAACCATGGGTCTTAGACTTTTCCTTCTTGGCGTTACATACAAATGCACAAACTTATTATACCCTGTACCACAGTAGTGGTGAAGGGTATAAATATGGGAAACATTTAAATCTGAAGCAAATTTTAAGGAAACTTCGCAAAAGTTTATTTATAATTTATCGCTCAATATATGTGTATTAGAAGTTTAGGAAAATTAGAGCCATTTTTAAAACTTTTCGACTAAGCAGTGGCGATTTTACAAAGAAAATGTTGGTATTTTAACCATTTTTGTCGAAATCGGAAAAACATATATATGGGAGCTATATCTATTTCTGAACCGATTTCAAATTTGGCACGCATAGCAACAATGCTAATTCTACTCCCTGTGCAAAATTTCAACTAAATCGGAGTTAAAAATTGGCCTCTGTGGTCATATGAGTGTAAATCGGGCGAAAGCTATATATGGGAGATATATCTAAATATGAACCGATTTCAACCAAATTTGGCACGCATAGCTACAATGCTAATTCTACTCCCTGTGCAAAATTTCAACTAAATCGGAGTTAAAATTTGGCCTCTGTGGTCATATGAGTGTAAATCGGGCGAAAGCTATGTATGGGAGCTATATCTAAATCTGAACCGATTTCTACCAAATTTGGCACGCATAGCAACAATGCTAATTCTACTCCCTGTGCAAAATTGTAACTAAATCGGAGTTAAAAATTGGCCTCTGTGGTCATATGAGTGTATATCGGACGAAAGCTATATATGGGAGATATATATAAATCTGAACCGATTTCAACCAAATTTGGCACGCATAGCTACAATGCTAATTCTACTCCCTGTGCAAAATTTCAACCAAATTGGGGTAAAACTCTGGCTTCTGGGACCGTATTAGTCCATATCGGGCGAAAGATATATATCTAAATCTGAACCGATTTCAATAAAATTTGGCACACTTGACTATAGTACTAATTGTTCTTCTTGTGCAAAATTTTAAGTAAATTAGGTTAAAACTCTGGCTTCTGGGGCCATATAAGTCCATATCGGGCGAAATATATATATAGTAGCTATATCTAAATCTGAACCGATTTCTTCCAAAATCAGTAGGAATCTATTCTGAGCCAAAACACATACTTGTGCCAAATTTGAAGTCGATTGGACTAAAACTGCGACCTAGACTTTGATTACAAAAATGTGTTCACGGACAGATGGACATCGCTATATCGACTCAGGAGCCCACCCTTAGCATTTTTGCCAAAGACACCATGTGTCTATCTCGTCTCCTTCTGGGTGTTGCAAACATATGCACTGACTTATAATACCCTGTTCCACAGTGTGGAGCAGGGTATAAAAAGATTTTCGATTTCAGGCAAAGTGGACAACAATTACGGTTTCTAGAAGCCCAAAAAGTAATATCCTAAAATACCTCTAGATTTCCAATTTGAGGCAAGTTGGATAAAGACTACGGTTTCTATAAGCCCAAGAATAAAATCTGGAGATCGGTCTATATGGGGGCTATATAAAAACAGGGTCCGATGCTCATCATTTTCAGCACACCTCTGTAGGGTTTTAAAATACCTCTTGATTTCTAATTTCAGGCAAATTGGATAAAAACTACAGATTTTAGACGCCCAAGAAGTAAAAACTGGAGATCGGTCTATATGGGGACTAATCAAAACTTGGACCGATATAGCCCATCTTCGAAGTTGACCTGCCTGCAGACAAAATACGAGTTTGTGCGAAATTTCAGCATGATTGCTTTATTATTGAATACTGTAGCGTGATTACAACAGACAGACAGACAGACGGACAGACGGACATCGTTATGTCGTCTTAAAATTTCTCCCTGATCAAGAATATATATACTTTATATAGTCGGAAATAGATATTTCGATGTGTTACAAACGCAATGACAAACTTATTATACCCCCGTCACCATTCTATGGTGGTGGATATAAAAAAAAAAACAACATTACAAAAAATATTTTAATTCACTTTTAAAGTTGAAGTCTCAAAAATTGAAAATTTGAAAGTTATTTCTACATTGGGGAGGAATATGGCTGACAGCAAGCTAGATACAAATTGTCATAGTATTAAGATTAAAAAATGTGTTTTTACAGTACGATTTATGAAAAATCGTCAACTTATAACTAAGTTACTTTGATAAATCATCCACCGTCATAAAACACGTTAAAAGGAAACACTTGAGTTGAACATTTTCAAAAATCGTCACCTCATAACTACGTTGGTTAAAATCGTCATCAAATCGTCACAGGTCAAATTTACCATAAAAAATCGTCAAAATGACGAAAAATCCTCAGAGTTGGCACCACTGCATATGCGTAAAACCATTGTTCATTACCTGTCACGATGTCATAGACGAGTTTCGAAGCACAGCGATCGTATTTTTGGAACATTTCTTTCGACCAATCGACACGAGCCTTATTTGAGTGAATTGACAAATTGTGCGGGTTCATTTCTATATGTAGTTCCCATCTAAACCGACCCTCCAAGATTTGACTTCTGGAGACTCATGGAGGAATAAATTTCATACGATCCGGTTGAAATTTGACCCTCTAATTACCACAGCTCTAGGTTAGGTTAAGGTTAAAGTGGCAGTCTGATTTGTTTTCAGGCTCACTTAGACTATTCAGTCCATTGTGATAACTCTTAGTATAACATTGTACACAATCCATGGTGGATAAAATTCAGCCTGTCCGAGTTTTAGGCCGTTTATACTTGTGTTTTTGACATATGACCACAACTGATTCGTAAAAAATATAATCAGTTGTGGTCAGATGATTGCTGAAAATAAATGGAAATGTGCTTAAACGTTGCTTTTATGATCTTACCGTTAGTTAAAAGTTGACGTTTACAGACAACTATTTTATCATGCAAAATAGTTATGGCCAACAAAACCATGATGTTTGAGCAATACTTGATGTTGACAAACCTTTTCTTTAAATGCGGATAATGTTCAAGTATCTCCCAAAATGTTTCAGTTGTTTTAGCGATACCACCTTCTTATTATCTCATGTTGTTGATACTTACCAAATATATTTGGTTCATATGACGCGGTTGTCTCTGGTATCCGTTAGTGATTTGCAGTACCAAGAAATGCCACAAATACATCTGGAAGGACAAACGAGCCAAGACACGGAATATGGGTGAACAACAAAAATCATAGATCAACCCTTTAAAAAAATAGAAAAACAAATTACATTGTATGAATTTGCTCTATCACGCAAAGAAAAAAAAACGTTTGGAAAACGTGTACCGAAAACGTTTTTCTTTTGTTAGAGTTTTTTGAATTGCTTCGAAAATTTTAAACTTTTATCACCAAAAAAATTCGTTTGTTACAAAATTTTTATTTTTTTCAATAAAAAAAGTTATTTTTGAAACAACAACACAGTCCATTTCGTTTATATCAAACACTGTTCTTTTCTGACTTTAGGTCTTTAATAAGACACATTTTACAGTTCAAAATTTAATATACTACAATGTAATGTTGAACATTTTTTCGGAATCTTCCGAACATATCTGGAATATATGTAAAAAAAAAAAAACAAAAAAAAAAAACTTTGGCCGAAGCAGGGATCGAACCCACGACCCTTGGCATGCAAGTCGGACGTAGCAACCACTGCTCCACGGTCCCAAACTAAATGTTTGTTTCTGTTAAATAAACTTTGTTTATTCGGTTCGTGGGCGCCGCAAGCTATGCTATATAAATATAACTCATATGGGTATTTATCTATTGATGACCATAACAGGTACATAGCTCAGTGGTTAGTGTGTTGGCTTACAAAGTGCATGGTCCGCGGTTCGATTCTCCGTCCAGGCAAAAGGTAAAAAAAAATTTAAAAATTTATAAAATCGTATAATTTCTTCTACATTGTTGGTATTACGGGAAAAGGTGTTAGGAACTAAACAACCTCGTGGATGTGAGAAAGATGTGAGGGAAAATGCAATTAGCAAGAAAAAATTTTTTTTTTGAGCTTGTCTTTATGAAATTGTTTTTACATCCTGGAAAAGAATAAACGTTTATCACATAAAGTATAAACTTTTCTTCCAAATACACTACCTTACAGCGAAAAGCAAATGAGAAACGAACTTTGCTTGTCTAAAATTTCGTTTGGGAGGAAAGAATTATTTTTTTGCGTGTAGGAACCATGAAAAACTAAACAGGCAGTGTCTGCGAAACAGATGATTCTAATTTTTTATAGTGTCCTCTTCTCTAAACGTTATTAAAAAAAACAAACAACAAAACAAAGTTGTCGTTGCAGGATGAATTACAAATTTAGTAGAAGAAGGGTAATGTACACAGAAAAAAAGTGTCTCGTAAATTTAAGAAGATTTTTACAATAATTTATTACAAGAATTTTCCAGAATTTTAGTTCATTTTTCGTATCTTCAACGAAAATTAACTACTCGAAAGGAAATTTTACAAATTCTAAGTAGCAATCGTTTAGTTCATGGCCTTCAAAATACGATGGAAATTTCCTTAAAAAATTTCTTAACTGGTAGTTAAAAATTCGTTTGTCATGCTATAAAACTACTTGTGAAATGTAAAGTATTTTCTAAATAATAAGTGCAATTTACTATAAAATTTTTTTGTATGAGAAAATATTTTTTTACGAAAAATGAACTTGAAAGTGGATGGCAATTTCTTACTGACAATTCCTATAGTTAATAATTGTTGGTAAAAAATTACCCAATGAAATATTTTTAGTTCACATGTAATTAAATTTATAGACATTTTCGTCAAAAATGGTAGATAACATTTCATGAAAATTTTGCAAATTTTAACTTAAACGTTTCATCGTTCATAAACTGGTGTGCCTTTACGAATATTATTCTTAGAGTAAATTGTCAGCAGATGCGATGAACTGATGCATAGTACAGAGATCTTTATCGGCATAGTGGAATGTGATTAATGTAAAGATGATGTTACTTGAGTTTTGTTGTGTATACATGAGCGTGGGGTTGTTTTTATTTTTGTTCATTTAGTGGTTTGTGTGTGTGTGTTTGTTATTCGCGGATGGTTTATTTGGCTGGATGAGGTGTTGTTTTCAATAAAGGCACATGTGTTTTTGTTGTTGTAGGAATGTTTTGGCTTTGCTTGGTTTTGTTTGGCATGCTTCAGTTGTATAGTTGGCGTTGGCGTGGGCTGTTGCATCTTTTAAGTAGGTATGCAACAAGGGAATATAAAGGCATGGAATATTTTGGATTTTGGAGACATATATTGGTGTTTGTTTATTAAACCTTTTAAATGAAAGTTATTAATATTTAATCGGTAGTTTAGAAAAAAGTTATTAAGAATATTTAGGAAAATATGTTGAAATTGAAAGTGTATTGAAATTTGTATTATTCTATGTAAAAAATTAATATTCAATTCCAGATGAATTTGGAAAATTTTTGTTATATCTCAGCGTATAGTTTATTCATAAATTGGTAAGTATTTTTTTAATATGACTTTCTTTTAAAAATAATATTTTTTTATGTATATTATTATTTGTTAATTAATTTTTTGGAAACCAGTTTAATGTTTTTCTTTGTTGTAAAATCAATATTTAATTTCAGAGCAACTCCAGATGGATTCGAACAAATTTAAAAAATAGATAATTGGTAAGTTTTCTTTTAAAACTTGGCTTTATTTCAACTAGAATATTTACGTTTTTGTGAGCTTTTTATCATCAAAATTACAGGTTTTTAATACCTTATTTTAGTATTTCTTTAATCAAATTTTTTGGAAACCAATGTAATATTTTTAATGTAAAAACAAATATTTAATTTCAGAATAACCCCTTAAAAATTTGGACAAATTTTTAGTACTCCTTTGCCTGTAATTTAATAGTGAATTGGTAAGGATTCGTTAACTTTCTTTTAACCCTCGACAGTCATCCTTATTTTTTGTACATTAACGTCATCCTTCGTCATTTTCACTACAGCTGATTTCAAGACGCTATAATTTTCATCGTGAGCGAAAAAGTGAACCAAACTTGAATTTATTTTCTTATTCAATTCGGTTTTAAACGGTCGAATTAGTATAACTTAAATTTACCATTTCTCAATAGACTAAAATGCATTTTAAATCGAAAATGAAATTACGTGTCGTCATTTTGACGAATAATGACTGTCTAGGGTTATCAAGAATATTTGGTTTTTTAATCATATTATTATTTTTTTCATTATATTTTTTGAAAACCTATTTAATAATTTTATTTAATGTAAAAAATAAATATTTAATTTCAGAGTAACCCAAATAAATTTGGACAACTTTTTATATTTCCCCTCAGCGTACAATTTAATAGAGAATTGGTAAGTTTTATATTAAAACTTTGGCTTTCTTTCAACTAGAATATTAATTTTATTATATCCTTCACATCGATAACAACACAGTTTTATGAGTTTATTTAGAATACTTCATTATTTCCCTAATTGTTTCAGGTACAAATTTTATGAGATACGTTTTCCAAAGAAAAATTTAATTCCTTACACCATTTGATAAAATGCCACCAAATATGGTAAGTTACAAGCTAAAATAAAGAATTAAAAAATTATATTTCATTACATGTTGTTAATTTTAACAATTTTCATTATTGCTTCCATTTTTTCCAGCAAGATATGTGAAAAAATTACCTACGATGAATAAAAAAAGGATAAGTCAGAATGTCGAAACAGCGAGTTCAAATGAACTACTCTCTGTTCCAGGTGGTCATCATTTTTATTCACAAAAAACATTGTATTAAGAACTTGCATCATAAGTTTTTATAATAAAGTACTTTTGCTTAAAGAAAGTTTAATTTTAATGTACGAAAATTTTCATAATAATAAAACGGTTTGTTGTTCCTTTAATTATTTAATTTCTCTGTATTGTGGAATGATAAATTTAAAAATAGTTTAGTCGTCGACATTTTAAAGAGACTGTTAACCAATTTTTATTATCGGGTTTCCCACAAAATAAGCAAGTAAACCAAAATAATACTGACTTTTTAACTTGGTAGGGGTATATAAATCTTATGGTGTTGTAAAAATGAACTAAACTACAATGTTATAGATGAACTAAAATTTAAGAGAATTATAAACTAGACAAGTTGGAAAAAATCTTAAGGGCTAAATCATGGTCAATATTACTACAGTTTAGTTCATTTTGCAATGGAAAAGGGTTCACTGTTTTTTCAGTGTACTTATACTCCAAATAAAAGCATGTCCGGATCCAAAGAATTTGTCCTTACCCTAAAAATTTCGGTATTGATTCCGAGCCAAAGAAGCGAATAAATGAAGTAAAGATACCTCTAAGACACAATTCTCTTTTTAATTTGAATTTTACGTACTTGATTCTAGGAAATAAATTTTGTTTCATACGTTTTACACCTTTTGTCTTCTTTCTTTATTGGCATAAAATCCATTAACACATACAACTTGACGACATCTTAAATTTACAATTTCAGCATCGACTTCAAGTAGCAATTATGGTATGTTTCAAGTAAAAAACGCCTTTAAAATAATATGTTGGAAAAAATTGTCCTATTTTTGAACGCTTTTTTGCTGGTTTTCAGACGATTTCGTTAATTTTCAAGAAATTTTCAGAATTATCAAGGTCAAGTTGACCTTGGTCAAATAAAATTTTCTTTCATGTAAAGATGACCATTTTTAAGTCGAGTCACTTAATACTAAGGGCAAAACGACTTCATTGAAAAGTTTATCAACTTTTGGGCAAGGAAAAGACTTTATATCAGGGAAAAGTTATTCGTATTTTAAAGACATGAAATCTTTGGCCTCACCACAATATTTTGTTTTTTTCAGTGTAAATTTCTAGATTTGGTATAACATAAATACCGTGCCAGAATTTCAATCCTCGACTTTTATCCCCATAAATAATAAATTTTCTTTTAATTAAAATTTCATTATTTTAAATAATTTTGTCCTTAATATTGTGCAAAGTGCGCGTCCTACAATTTAGGCTGCATAATCTTTAATATTAGGTCAATATTTTTTGTTGTTGCACTGAAAAAAATATTTACAATATTTACGTGATATTAAAGATTATGTAACCTCAATTTTAGGATGCGCAATTTACGCACTATTAAGGACAAATTTCTTTAAAATAATAAAATTTCAATAAAAAGAAAGTTTATAATCTTTGCTTCAAATTTTTTTCCATTAAATTTAGGACAAACATTTTGAAAACTTGCGTCGCTTTCTTAAAGTTGCATGTCTTTAAACTAAGGCAAATATTCTTTAAAGTAAAGAAACGCATTTGTGATTTAAAGAAATCGTCCTTAAATTAACTGAAATATTGAATCTTTAGATTTAAGATAAAAAGGCTTCAAATATAGGCTAGGTTAGGTCAGGTGGCAGCCCGATGTATCAGGCTCACTTAGACTATTCAGTCTATTGTGATACCACATTGGTGAACTTCTCTCTTATCACTGAGTGCTGCCCGATTCCATGTTAAGCTCAATGACAAGGGACCTCCTTTTTATAGCCGAGTCCGAACGGTGTTCCACATTGCAGTGAAACCACTTAGAGAAACTTTGAAACCCTCAGAAATGTCACCTGCATTACTGAGGTGGGATAATACACCGCTGAAGAACTTTTCGGTGTTCGGTCGAAGCAGGAATCGAACCCGCGACCTTGTGTATACAAGGCGGGCATGCTAACCATTACCATTTGTTAGCACGTGAATAGCTTTGTTAATATACCGGAAAAATAGAATGAAAATTCGATAATTGAGACCTGTATTCTAATTGCAATTTTATAGATTTAAATCCAGATAGGTCGCAAAAAGATTTCCTTATTTTAAATAACCCTCTTTGGCTCGGAATCAATACCAAAATCCTTAAAGGAAGGTCAAAATCTTTGGATCCAAGTAAACTTTTTTTGAGTGTGTAACCACTTGTGTTTGATAGCATTCAACTTGTTTTTGATATTTAGAGAATAGAAAATGTTGTGTTTGTAGAAGTGACAATATCTCTCCAATTTGTATCAAGCTAGGAACAAAAAATTAAAAAAAAAGACAAGTATATACGGCCATAAGTTCGGCCAGGCCGAAGCTTATGTACCCTCCACCATGGATTGCGTAGAAACTTCTACTGAAGCCGATGGCAAGGTATCTTAAAACTTCCTAATACCGTAATATATACCACATAGTCCATACGTGGTATATATTAAACTAGAAAAGGCCGATTAAATACGTATATAATTAAGTTTAAAGTTTCTATAGAAATAAAATTTTGACAAAATTTTCTATAGAAGTAAATTTTGGAAAAAAATTCTATAGAAATAAATTTTCTATAGAAATAAAATTTTGGCAAAATATTCTAGGTTAGGTTTTGACAAAATTTTCTATAGAAATAAAATTTTGACAACATTTACTATAGAACTAAATTTTGACAACATTTTCTATAGAAATAAAATTTTGACAAAATAAATAAATTTTCTATAGAAAAAAAATTTTGATAAAATTTTCTATAGAAATAAAATTTTGGCAAAATTTTCAATAGAAATAAAATTTTGGCAAAATTTTCTATAGAAATAAAATTTTGACAACATTTACTATAGAAGTAAAATTTTGACAACATTTACTATAGAAGTAAAATTTTGACAACATTTTCTATAGAAATAAAATTTGGAAAAAAATTTCTATAGAAATAAAATTTTGACAAAATTTTCTATAGAAATAAAATTTTGACAAAATTTTCTATAAAAATAAAATTTTGACAAAATTTTCTATAGAAATAACATTTTGACAATGTTTTCTATAAAAATAAAATTTTGGTAGATTATTTTTGACTCGAGTGGCAACCATGATTATGAACCGATATGGACCAATTTTTGTGTGATTGGGGATCGGCTATATATAACTATGGTATGGCATGGTTATTAGCGGCCTTATACTAACACCACGTTGCAAATTTCAACCGGATCGGATGAATTTTGCTCCTCCAAGAGGCTCCGGAGATCAAATCTGGGGAACGGTTTATATGGGGGCTATATATAATTATGGACCGATATCGACCAATTCTTGCGTGTTTGTTAGAGACCACATTCTTACACCATGTTCCAAATTTCAGCCGGATCGGATGAATTTTTGCTCCTCCAGGAGGCTCCAGAGGACAAATCTGGGGATCGATTTATATGGGGCTATATATAATTATGGACCGATATGGACCAATTCTTGCATGGTTGTTAGAGACCATATACTAACACCACGTACCAAATTTCAACCGGATCGGATGAATTTTGCTCCTCTTAGAGGCTCCGGAGGTCAAATCTGGGGAACGGTTTATATGGGGGCTACATATAATTATGGACCGATATGGACCAATTCTCGCGTGTTCGTTAGAGACGACATTCTAACACCATGTTCCAAATTTCAACCGGATCGGATGAATTTTGCTCCTCTAAGAGGCTCCGGAGGTCAAATCTGGGGATCGATTTTTGTATGGTCATTAGAGAACATATACCAACACCATGTACCAAATTTCATCCGATCCGGCTTCTCTTAGAGGCTCCGCAAGCCAAATCGGGGGGTCGGTTTATATGGGGGCTATATATAATTATGGACCGATGTGGACCAATTTTTGCATGGTTGTTAGAGACCATATACTACACCATGTACCAAATTTCAGCCGGATCGGATAAAATTTGCTTCTCTTAGAGGGTCTGCAAGCCAAATTTGGGTGTCCGTTTATATGGGGGATATACGTAAAAGTGGACCGATATGGCCCATTTGCAATACAATCCGGCCTACATCAATAGCAACTACTTGTGCCAAGTTTCAAGTCGATAGCTTGTTTCGTTCGGAAGTTAGCGTGATTTCAACAGACGGACGGACGGACGGAAAGATCGACTCAGAATTTCACCAGGACCCAGAATATATATATACTTTATGGGGTCTTAGAGCAATATTTCGATGTGTTACAAACGGAATGACTAAGTTAATATACCCCCATCTTATGGTGGAGGGTATAAAAATAAATTTAGTGTATAAACATAACCGTAGTATCGCTAGTAGCGGTACGACAAATACTTTTCGCGTCGAACAAATATAATAACAATAAATTTCCGAGGGGTTTTTTACAATTATTTTTTTTTAAATTCACCATTGGAGTTTAACAAAAACGTGTAATGTCTTGTTATTTAAAAATAAAAGAATTTACACGCTAGGCCAGGCAACAAGAATTACTAGTACTAAATTAAAAAGTGTGGTAAACAAGTGGTCGCCCACAGCATATCGCTATGATTATGTTTATACACTTACTAATTACTTACTTTCTGCCTTGCATGCCATTGTCAATATGGCAGTACCACAAACAAAGACAATCCATAAGTTACGATTTATGCCACTGAAGAAAGCTGTCCATATGGAGGGTTGTTGAAAAATTGTAATAGTTCCCATCTGGATAATGCTAATAGCCATCGGAAGTGCTACTAACCAAACACCAATCCCATATTTCAGTACACCACGAAAATTTCGTTGAAACTCGTCCTTGCTGAGGTATTTCAAGTAAAGGTCTCCAAACCAAATGCCAAAAAGGTAACCACCAAGATTGGTGTAGAAGGGTATGTAGTGGTAGTAGAAAAATGGCATATCCTTGATAAATCCATATCGATAGGATCTATTTTAGTATAGAATTTAATAATTACTAGGACTTATCTTTTTTTATATGAGGTCAGTACAAAGTTCTCTTCTTAGTATTAGAAATAGAAAATATTCAAATCTCCTTTTTTTATCAAAAGTTGCCCTTGAGAAATTGACCTGAACTTATGTAGTACTGGCCTTTAAGTAGTAACTTACTCGGGTTTAACCATGAATGTCGTTTCCAATTTCAAAGCATAATTTATTGCCGTGGGAATAAGAACAGTCAAAAAGGATAAAGTTATGAGCACTCGTTTCTTGTACTGAGGATATCTGTAAATGCAATACCACAAATAGTAGTTTCCAAATATATATTGGGTGGAATATGAATATTGGAAAGATACTTACTTGGAAATGAATATTAAGATGAGAGTATAAAAGGCAAATAATTGGAAATCAGCTGCTATATACCAAGTGTGAAGGCTAGCCTAAAATAAATGAATAAATAAATTTGTCTTTTATTATATGCAGAAAAAAGTAAACAGTTTTATAGCAAGAATGAACTACGTCGTGTAGGTTAGAATAGTTGGCAGCCCGATGTATCGGCTCACTTAGACTATTCAGTCCATTGTGATAACACATTGGTGAACATCTCCCTTATCACTTCTCCAATATCACATGCTGCCCAATTCCATGTTAAGCTCAATGACAAGAGACCTCCGAGTCCGAACGGCGTTCAACATTGCAGTGAAACCACTTAGAGAAGCTTTGAAATCCTCAGAAATGTCACCAGCATTACTGAGGCGGGATAATCCACCGCTGAAAAACTTTTTAGTGTTCGGTCGAAGCAGGAATCGAACCCACGACCTTGTGTATGCAAGGCGAGCATGCTAACCAATGCGCCACTGTGGCTCTACGTCGTGTAAAAATTGAACTTATTTTAAGATTTCCATAAAGGAAAATTGAATGCCCTGCACTGAAAAAACAATGAACCCACCAGCAAGAAAAATTTTGGTTCTTTTTAGACAATTAAGATTATTTTTAGAAAATGTTAACTAAACTGTATTACAAACGTTGACATTACGCCAATATCACAAAAATAACTAAATTTTTTTCGACAAATTCAAGAAAAAAAAAATATTAGACATAATTAATTTTTTTCACTTGTTAAAAAAATTTTGTAGTTTGAAGGAAAATATTGGAGTTAAAAATTGCAAGAATGTCTTTAGTGCCATACGAAGTTCAAGATGGATGCAGTTGTTGTAACATTTTGCAAATTTAAGAAAATAATGAACTATTTTGCGAGAAGTACGAATTTAGTAAATCTTTATGCTTCAGTTTTGTACAATTTGTTCCCGTTTTTAAGTTCATTTAACTAACGTACGCAACAAATTATTAGAGTAAAGAAAGCTTTCTTCAAACATAATAATTCCATGAACTAAAATAAAGTTAAATTGGCTTTAGCGAAATAGAGGGTTAAGTTTTTTTTTTGAGTGTAGGTTACTTTTAAACTACAACTTACGAAATTACACTCTCTTCTAGAAGAAACAAGTAAGGAAAGTCTAAAGTCGGGCGTGGCTGATTATATTATACCCTGCACCACTTTGTACATCTAAATTTTCCATACCATATCACATCCGTCAAATGTGTTGGGGGCGTGGTATATATTACACTTAAAATGGCCGATTAAATACGTATATAATTAAGTTTGACAAAATTTTCTATAGGAATAAAATTTCGACAAAATTTTCTATAGAAATAAAATTTTGACAAAATTTTCTATAGAAATAAAATTTTGCTAAATTATTTTTGCTCGAGTGGCAAGCATGATTATGAACCGATATGGACCAATTTTTGTGTGATTGGGGATCGGCTATATATAACTATAGACCGATATGGACCAATTTTGGCATGGTTATTAGCGGCCATATATTAACACCACGTTGCACATTTCAACCGGATCGGATGAATTTAGCTCGTCCAAGTGGCTCCGGAGTTCAAACCTGGGGATCGGTTTATATAGGGGCTATATATAATTATGGACTGATATGGACCAATTTTTGAATGGCTCTTAGAGACTATATACTAATACCATGTACCAAATTTCACCCGGATCGGATGAAATTTGCTTCTCTTAGAGCAATCGCAAGCCAAATTTGGGGGTCCGTTTATAAGGGGGCTATATAAAATTATGGACAGATATGGACCAATTTTTGCATAGTTGTTAGAGACCATATACTAATACCATGTACCAAATTTCAGCCGTATCGGATGAAATTTGCTTCTCTTTGAGGCTCCGCAAGCCAAATCTGGGGATCGGGGTAGATGGGGGCTATATATAATTATGGACAGATGTGGACCAATTTTTGCATAGTTGTTAGAGACCATTTACTAACACCATTTACCAAATTTCAGCCGGATCGGATGAAATTTGCTTCTCTTAGAGCAAACGCAAGCCAAATTTGGGGGTCCGTTTATATGGGGGCTATACGTAAAAGTGAACCGATATGGACCAATTTTTGCATGGTTGTTAGAGACCATATACTAACACCATGTACCAAATTTCAGCCGGATCGGATGAAATTTGCTTCTCTTAGAGCAATCGCAAGCCAAATTTGGGGATCCGTTTATACGGGGGCTATACGTAAAAGTGGACCGATATGGCCCATTTGCAATACCATCCGACCTACATCAATAACAACTACTTGTGCCAAGTTTCAAGTCGATAGCTTGTTTCGTTCGGAAGTTAGCGTGATTTCACCAGACGGACGGGCGGACATGCTCAGATCAACTAAGAATTTCACCACGACCCAGAAAATATATACTTTATGGGATCTTAGAGGAATATTTCGATGTGTTACAAACGGAATGACAAAGTTAATATACCCCCATCCTATGGTGGAGGGTATAAAAAAGGGAAACATTTAAATCTGAAGCAATTTTAAGGAAACTTCGCAAAAGTTTATTTAGGAAAATTAGAGTCATTTTTACATTTTTTGGACTAAGCAGTGCCGATTTTACAAGGAAAATGTTGGTATTTTGACCATTTTTGTCGAAATCAGAAAAACATATATATGGGAGCTATATTAAAATCTGAACCGATTTCAACCAAATTTGGCACGCATAGCTGCAATGCTAATTCTACTCCCTGTGTAAAATTTCAACTAAATCGGAGTTAAAAATGTACCTCTGTGGTCATATGAGTGTAAATCGGGTGAAAGCTGTATATGGGAGATGGGAGCTACCGTGGTGCAATGGTTAGCATGCCCGCCTTGCATACACAAGGTCGTGAGGGTTTCAAAACTTCTCTAAGTGGTTTCACTGCAATGTGGAACGCCGTTCGGACTCGGCTATAAAAAGGAGGTCTCTTGTCATTGAGCTTAACATGCAATCGGGCAGCACTCAGTGATAAGAGAGAAGTTCACCAATGTGGTATCACAATGGACTGAATAGTATAAGTGAGCCTGATACATAGGGCTGCCACCTAACCTATCCTATATATGGGAGATATATCTAAATCTGAACCGATTTCAACCACATTTGGCACGCATAGCTACAATGCTAATTCTACTAGATGTGCAAAATTTCAACTAAATCGGAGCAAAAAATTGGCCTCTGTGGTCATATGAGTGTAAATCGGGCGTAAGCTATATATGGGAGCTATATCCAAATCTGAACCGATTTCAACCAAATTTGGCATGCATAGCTACAATGCTAATTCTACTCAAATAAATCGGAGTAAACGATTGGCCACTGTGGTCATATGAGTGTAAATCGGGCGAACGACATTTTTGCCAAAGATACCATGTGCCTAACTCGTCTCCTTCTGGGTGTTGCAAACATATGCACTAACTTATAATACCCTGTTCCACAGTGTGGCGCAGGGTATAAAAATGAAGTAATAGTAAAGAAAAAATTATTGACCATTCAACCATACTGTAGTTCATTATACCCTGTGCCACACTGTGGAACAGGGTATTATAAGTTAGTGCATATGTTTGCAACACCCAGAAGGAGACGAGATAGACACATGGTGTCTTTGGCAAAAATGCTTAGGGTGGGCTCCTGACTCGATATAGCCATGTCCGTCTGTCCGTGAACACATTTTTGTAATCAAAGTCTAAGTCGCAGTTTTAGTCCAATCGACTTCAAATTTGGCACAAGTATGTGTTTTGGCTCAGAATAGAACCCTATTGATTTTGGAAGAAATCGGTTCAGATTTAAATATAGCTCCCATATATATCTTTCGCCCGGTATGGACTTATATGGTCCCAGAAGCCAGAGTTTTACCCTAATTTGCTTAAAATTTTGTACAAGAAAAACAATTAACACTGTAGTTAAGTGTGCCAAATTTCTTTGAAATCGGTTCAGATTTAGATATAGCTCCCATATATATCTTTCGCCCGATATGGACTAATACGGTCCCAGAAGACAGAGTTTTACCCCAATTTGGTTGAAATTTTGCACTGGGAGTACAATTAGTAGTGTAGTCAAGTGTGTCAAATTTGGTTGAAATCGGTTCAGGTTTAGATATATCTCCCATATATATCGTTCGCCCGATTTACAATCATATGACCACAGTGGCCAATCTTTTACTCCGATTTAATTGAAATTTTGCACAGGGAGTAGAATTAGCATTGTTGCTATGCGTGCCAAATTTGGTTGAAATCGGTTCAGATTTAGACATAGCTCCCATATACAGCTTTCGCCCGATTTACACTCATATGACCACAGAGGCCAATTTTTTGTTCCGATTTAGTTGAAATTTAGCGCAGGGAGTAGAATTAGCATTATAGCTATGCGTGCCAAATTTGGTTGAAATCGGTTCAGATTTAGATATAGCTCCCATATATAGCTTTCGCCCGATTTACACTCATATGACCACATAGGCCAATTTTTTGCTCCGATTTAGTTGAAATTTAGCACAGGGAGTATAATTAGCATTGTAGCTATACGTGCCAAATTTGGTTGAAATCGGTTCAGATTTAGATATATCTCCCATATATAGCTTTCGCCCGATTTACACTCATATGACCACAGAGGCCAATTTTTAACTCCGATTTAGTTGAAATGTTGCACAGGGTGTAGAATTTGCATTGTAGCTATGCGTGCCAAATTTGGTTGAAATCGGTTCAGATTTAGATATAACTCCCATATATATGTTTTTCTGATTTCGACAGAAATGGTCAAGATACCAACATTTTCCTTGTAATTTTCCTAAACATATATATCGAGCGATAAATCATAAATAAACTTTTGCGAAGTTTCCTTAAAATTGTTTCAGATTTAAATGTTTCCCATATTTATACCCTTCACCACTACTGTGGTACAGTGTAGAATAAGTTTGTGCATTTGTATGTAACGCCAAGAAGGAAAAGTCTGAGACCGATCTTTTAGTATACCGATCGTCTTAGAATTAAATTCTGAGTCGATTTAGCGATGTCCGTCCGTCTGTCTGGAGGTCTGTCTGTATGTATGTCAAATTTAGTCGAAATTGGTTCAGATTATATATAGCTCCCGTTATATGTACTCCAACCAGAGTTGGGAAAATATGGTAGACTATTTCATATTTTAGACCTATTTTCAATGGGATTTTCCTCCAATTGACTGCATAGTTTCCACGGAGAATATATTTAATATGAGATTTAATGGCGTTTTCGATTCGCAAAAAATATGTTGCCTTGGTGTTACCCTACTTTTTTCCTTATTGCATTTTCGACCAAATGATGGCGTCATTCCAAAGTTATTGTCATCCCACATATCTTGGCAAGATCTAACCAATATCCTTGTAAAATCATCTCTGCTGAATAGCAAAAATTGTAAATGTTACTCAAATTTTCCTATATCTCGAATACATAAGTATCGCCTGATAAATCATAAATGCTCTTTGTATAATTGCATTTAAATTTCTCTCGCTTCATATTTCCTATATTTGTTTACTAACCAGGGCGTTAGACGATTTCAATTTTAATTCGAGAGATTTTGTAGAAGTACAAAAAATTGTCTCCATTATAAGTATTTGTATCTGGAAATGCAAACCTTTATATAGCTCCCAGCAAATTTGAAGTAGTTGAGATGTAACACAAATGTTGATCTACATGGTGGTGCAGGGTATAATATAGTCGGTCCCGCCCGACTTTAGACTTTCCTTACTTGTTCTTACTATATTTTGGAATCGTACGAACATTTGCTTTTGATACCCTCCACCATAGGATGGGGGTATATTAACTTTGTCATTCCGTTTGTAACACATGGAAGTATTGTTCTAAGACCCCATAAAGTATATATATTCTGGGTCGTGGTGAAATTCTGAGTCGATCTGAGCTTGTCCGTCCGTTCATCTGTTGAAATCACGCTAACTTCCGAACGAAACAAGCTATCGACTTGAAACTTGGCACAAGTAGATGTTATTGATGTAGGTCTGATGGTATTGCAAATGGGCCATATCGGTCCACTTTTACGTATAGCCCCCATATAAAGGACCCCCAAATTTTGCTTGTAGACCCTCTTAGAGAAGCAAATTTCATCCGATCCGGCTGAAATTTGGTACATGGTGTATGACGGGGGTTTCACGCACTTGCACAGTTTTACTTTGAAAACTTTAAATTCAGTTTTTTTTTTTGGAAAAAAGGCAATTGAAAAATTGAAATGCCTTTCATTCATGTGTCAATTGGAAAATAGAAAATTTTCATTCTGGATCGACTTCACAATCATAATAAGTTGCAAGCAAAGATTTTGAAAAAAAAAAATAAAGAGAAATTGGTTTTGATTTGCGAATAAGATTTATTGCAATTAGCTGCGAAATACAATTTTTATCTTTAGCCGAAATCCTTTAATTTTTTTTAAATTTGAATATTGGTTTGACATCATTAAATCACAGGAAGTTGGACAAGGCTGTTATTTGGACACAGATCTTTTGGATCTGTGGGATGACTATCCCACAGATTGCAAAATTGGCATATGGAATTTTGACATGGCTGAAACGCACAATTAAATTGGATTGTGAAAGAAAAAAGGCTTTCAAAATGGCAATTAATGCGGCATAAATATCCCAAATTTACCTAAATATCGCAATTCGCTATAAATTACATGAAGCAACAAAGAATCCGGGTATCAAAAGAAAATCATATATAAGGAAATTATTTCTAGAGCCCTGTCTGGCCTACACTTTGAAAAATTACAATCAATATAGATCAACGTTTTCCAGAAAATACTATGGAGACCGCAAACCTACTCATCTATATATGTATATACTCTTAATTTAAATTATTCTTTTCAAGTTATATTAAGGAACTGTAACTCAAATACTGGTCCACAAGCGCTTGTTGGCTGAGCAACTCAAATAATTTCGTGAGTATTAAAGAATCTTTGTTTTTTTTATCTTCTTAATTTGTTATATATCTATGGATGATGGGAATTTTCATTATTTAAGATTATTCAACTAATTCTGATTTGTTTTCTTGTATTAGAATTTTAAAATATTGAGATAGGCCACTTTTTGCAATTTAACATAATTTTTAATTCCCCTTTAATTTATTTGTTGATCTAGAAATAATTGTCAATATAATGATTCCTAAAAATATGCAATATTATTATTAAAGTATTTGCGTTTAATTTTCGAAATTGAAGGTTTGAGCGTGTAGAGTGTCGTTAGGGCTGACAAACATCTTGGTCGGCAAGGCAGGGTGGGATAACCGATCGGATATCAATGACACCTAGATATCCATTTTCCGGGACCGGTTCCGTTTTCTTTTAAATAGCTAACTAGGTTTGTCATTATGAAAAAAAAGTGTATGCTACCATTAAAATTTTATTGTTGGTGTAAGCGGCTGGGATCTAACTTCGGCGACAAGAACACCCCCCCTCCACTGAGCAAGGTCGGAACATTCGGTAGCAATGGTCAGTAGAAGTTAGGATCCAGTGTGAGAGCCGTTACATAAAATAAATGGCGCCCAACGTGGGGCCCGATATCGGTGGAAAAAAATATAGAGTAATTAATTTACATAAACTTTGATAACAAATCATGTTCATGTTCATCTATCGATATTTCCCCATATAATGACAGATCAAAAAAAAAAAAAAAATCCAAATTTAGAAATATTTATCTGTTTTGGATTCTTTAATTTGCATTCATTCATGTGGGATTTAAAGCCAAACTTAGATAAATTTTTTTTGGGTTTGTCAGAATAATCACTCTAGAATGTTTGAGAATTTTGGTCCTGAGTACAGTTGGGATCTTACTCACATGACAGAGTTTTACTTTGGCATTAGATGTTAGTGAGTGGTAAAAATTTTAGTGCTATATGTTGAATAAGATCATTTAAGAAGGATTTTGATACTAAATAGTGGTTATCTACCTACAATGATCATATTCAATAGTTTTTTTTTATATTTGTTTCTAAGAAAATGGAATGGTAAAGGAAAACATTCTACACGTGATAATCTTCAAGAGTAGAATACTATCAGTTTGTGTATAAACATTTGCAACTCGAAGAATTTTTTTTTTTTTTCACATTGAGTAAAATAGTTATAAAACATGTATATTACGAACTTGAAGACGCGGATGGAAAAGGAAGCGGGATATACCATGCTAAAGACATCTGGAAATAAGATTTTTTTTTTTTTTTTTAGTACAGGTGGTGTATTTTATGACGGGGGTTTCACGCACTTGCACAGTTTTACTTTGAAAACTTTAAATTCAGTTTTTTTTTTGGAAAAAAGGCAATTGAAAAATTGAAATGCCTTTCATTCATGTGTCAATTGGAAAATAGAAAATTTTCATTCTGGATCGACTTCACAATCATAATAAGTTGCAAGCAAAGATTTTGAAAAAAAAAAAAAATAAAGAGAAATTGGTTTTGATTTGCGAATAAGATTTATTGCAATTAGCTGCGAAATACAATTTTTATCTTTAGCCGAAATCCTTTAATTTTTTTTAAATTTGAATATTGGTTTGACATCATTAAATCACAGGAAGTTGGACAAGGCTGTTATTTGGACACAGATCTTTTGGATCTGTGGGATGACTATCCCACAGATTGCAAAATTGGCATATGGAATTTTGACATGGCTGAAACGCACAATTAAATTGGATTGTGAAAGAAAAAAGGCTTTCAAAATGGCAATTAATGCGGCATAAATATCCCAAATTTACCTAAATATCGCAATTCGCTATAAATTACATGAAGCAACAAAGAATCCGGGTATCAAAAGAAAATCATATATAAGGAAATTATTTCTAGAGCCCTGTCTGGCCTACACTTTGAAAAATTACAATCAATATAGATCAACGTTTTCCAGAAAATACTATGGAGACCGCAAACCTACTCATCTATATATGTATATACTCTTAATTTAAATTATTCTTTTCAAGTTATATTAAGAAACTGTAACTCAAATACTGGTCCACAAGCGCTTGTTGGCTGAGCAACTCAAATAATTTCGTGAGTATTAAAGAATCTTTGTTTTTTTTATCTTCTTAATTTGTTATATATCTATGGATGATGGGAATTTTCATTATTTAAGATTATTCAACTAATTCTGATTTGTTTTCTTGTATTAGAATTTTAAAATATTGAGATAGGCCACTTTTTGCAATTTAACATAATTTTTAATTCCCCTTTAATTTATTTGTTGATCTAGAAATAATTGTCAATATAATGATTCCTAAAAATATGCAATATTATTATTAAAGTATTTGCGTTTAATTTTCGAAATTGAAGGTTTGAGCGTGTAGAGTGTCGTTAGGGCTGACAAACATCTTGGTCGGCAAGGCAGGGTGGGATAACCGATCGGATATCAATGACACCTAGATATCCATTTTCCGGGACCGGTTCCGTTTTCTTTTAAATAGCTAACTAGGTTTGTCATTATGAAAAAAAAGTGTATGCTACCATTAAAATTTTATTGTTGGTGTAAGCGGCTGGGATCTAACTTCGGCGACAAGAACACCCCCCCTCCACTGAGCAAGGTCGGAACATTCGGTAGCAATGGTCAGTAGAAGTTAGGATCCAGTGTGAGAGCCGTTACAGGTGTTAGTATATGGTCTTTAACAACCATGCAAAAATTGGTCCACATCGGTCCATAATTATATATAGCCCCCATATAAACCGATCCCCCGACTTGGCTTGCGGAGCCTCTAAAAGAAGCAAATTTTATCCGATCCGACTGAAATTTGGTACATGGTGTCAGTATATGGTCACATCAGTTCATAATTATATATAGCCCCCATATAAATCGATCCCCCGATTTGGCTTGCGGAGCCTCGTGGAAGAGCAAATTTCATCCGATCCGGCTGAAATATGGTACATGGTGTTAGTATATGGTCTCTAATGACCATGCAAAAATTGGTCCACATCGGTCCATAATTATATATAGCCCCCATATAAACCGATCACCAGATTTGACCTCCGGAGCCTCTTGGAAGACCAAAATTAAACTGATTCAGTTGAAATTTGGAACGTGGTGTTAATATATGGCCTCAAACACTCATGCAAAAATTGGTCGAAATCGGTCGATAATCATATATGGCCCCCATTTAAACCAATGCCCAGATTTGATTTCCGGAGCCCCTTGGAAGAGCAAAATCCATCCGATTCTGTTGAAATTTAGTACGTGGTGTTAGTATATGTTATCCAACAACCATGCAGGAATTGGTTCATATCAGTCCGTAGCCCCATATAAACCGATCCCCAGATTTGACCTCCGGTGCCTTTTGGAGAAGCAAAATTCATCCGATTTTGTTAAAATTTGGTATGTTGTGGTAGTATATGATATTTGACAGCAATGCTAAAAGTGGTCCATATCAGTCCATAATCATAAATATAAACCGATCCCGAGATTGGGTTTTGGAGCCTTTTGGAGGAGCAAATTTCATCCGAGTCAGTTGAAATTTGGTACATTAAAATTTCGAAATGGCTAATGGACATAAAGGAAGTAATTCTGACAATAGCAGCAACTTCAATAGATGCATCACGATTACATTGTTTTTCACCATTCTCGCAGTTGTATTGATTCGTAAAAACTTACCGAAGTTTTTGGAGTGAAATTGGTAATCATAAAAATATTTTGCCACCAATTTTCTCGACTAAATGTGCGGTTAAATTCGCTTATGTGACGCCAAAATGGACCATCTGTTAGAGAGCTTAAGACAGTGCCATTGATCCAAACAATCAAGGCTACAGATGGTAAAAACCTAAAATATAAAAAAAGGAAAGCCTCAATAAGAAATCAAAGGAAATCTAGTTCTAGCTTAAACCTACCTTAGCAAACGACCAAATACTATGATAACAAAAAGTTTCATGCACTTTCTCCAACTGGTCTCAGGTGTAACATAATTGGCCTCCTTAAATTTTACATAGAATAACAGACCACTCATTACCATATATATTTCGATGACTATTGAAGAATTGAGCAACCATAGGCCGATTGATGATTCAGCGAAATTCTCAAAAAATTCTGGATTTTGAACATGTAAGAATTGTACATATATAGAATGACCATGTAATACCATCAAGGTACAGACAGAGCGAAAGCCATCGAGATAGGAAAACTCATTGCTAATTTTACCACGATGAGGTTGAATGAGGCGAGAGTAGTTTCGTGGTAGAGAGAATGATGTTAAGAGACGTAATACTAAAAGTGGGAAAGAAGAGGCAGAACAGTTTTTATTTCCAAAAATGTTTGTGGTAATAACGAATATTAATTGCTATAATAGTTAAAATAAATACTCAAAAAGTAAATTTGTTTTTGTCATGATTAAAAATTATTTAAAAATTATAGAAATGTATAGATATAGTGTGACTAATGTATTGTAACCGTCTTCATTCCGATACTGCTCTCCTGATAGCTGATTTATTCCAGTCACAGTCATTTTACTGTTTTCAGGCTAACAAAACCATTTTGATCTATTGCATTTAGAAATAAAGTTATACGTGATGGAATTTAAGCGTGATATTGCATTGAAAAAATATTGACCTAATATTATGGATTATGGAATATAAATTTTAGGATATCCCTAAAACTTCATAATATTAAGGACAACATTATTTAAAATAAAGAAATTTTAATTAAAAGATGTTCATAATATTTGCTTTAAAATTTGTTTCTTTAAAAATTAGTACTCGCTAAACCTGCGTTAAAGTCATATGTCTTAGAAGTAAGGCAATTTTTCCTTAAAGTAAAGAAAAACATTTTTGGTTTAAATAAAAATCTTTCAATTTAATTAAACTGCACAAGGCGTGCAATTAGTAATATAGTCAATTGGGCTAAATTTGGTGGACATCGGTCATCAGATTTAGATAGACAGTGCTGTTCAAAACATTTGGAACTATACCTATCATAATCTTAATCTAGGTAAATCTACCATTATAATAAGAATTTTATAGTCTGATATAACCTGTTCAAAATATTTACCATACAAAATTTTCTTCTGTAATGACATTATTTTTGTATTTTGTTAAAAGTTATAAGGACGTAAACGAGGATACACCGAAAAAAAAGTTTACTATTTTTTATGAAAAATGAACTAACCCATAGTAAGAATGACCATGATTTGGCGCCAAAGATTTTTTTCATCTAGATAAGTTCATGATTTTCTTATAAATTAGTTCATGTATTACATCGTATTTTAGTTCATTATTACTATGCTGTGGGAAGAATATAGTTAAACTCATTCAAAATATTCCTGCTATCCGGAAAAATTAACAATTTTTTGGGAAACCTGTATTGAGAAATTGGTTTGAAATAAACTGTTTGTCGGTATAATTTTCAAAAAAGTAGAGAAATTGAGGAATCAAAAGTACAAAAAGCCTGTATACAACTAAGAAATTTTTCGTACAAAACAAGTCAATTTTCTATAACCACCAGTATTTTATTTCAAAGAATTATTATTATATTACACAAAACTATGGCTTATGATATACAATAAAGGAAATATTTTTATTAGTACGTTGGACGCATTTACTTCTCGGTAGTTAGTAATTGCTTCTTCAAAAGAGTAATATTCTATGTTATTAGGACTAAACTAATTAATTTAAATGTCCATGTTTTCTATCCATATGAAAGATATATGTGGCATAAGTTGCTATATTCAATTGAATTGTCCAATTTCATCGATTTTGGCTAACTTTTGTTGGGCGGATTTGGCTTAGAGGCATCTGAAGTTATACAAAATATAAGAAAAATATTATTAATTAATTAATTCTATCGTTCATATTGATCTTTAACTTACGGTTTTCAAGAGTATTTCCTAGAGCCAATAAGGATATCAGCTTAATTAGTATTAAACAGTAAGAATATTCAAAAAATTACCATTGCGAGACCTGTCTACCTGCAAGTGAAAAAAATAATTTTTAATAAATTGAAATTTTGGTTTTATTAAAAACGGACAAAATACCGTTTACAGAAAAACTTACCACATTGAAAAATCCATCCAGTAGGTACATTATTGGAATCATATCCATGGACAAATGGGACAAATGAAATTATTCTCAGAATATAATTGAAATAAAAATATTATAAAATTAGACATGATTTCCACTTGTCAGTATAGCATTTAGTATTTAAGGTGGATATTAAGTTCGAGTTTAGCGGCTAAAATTGCAATTTCCATGATAAGTTTTCTTTAATAATCCATTATAAAAAATAATCTTTATAAAAAAACTTGATTTGGGCTATTCTCATTCAAGTTATATTTAAATTTGTATCGAAGACGTATAATTGTATACTTTGCTTAGTGATTTATTTTTAATTTTAGCGGCTAAACTCGAACTTAGTACTCACCTGTAGGAATTGCTGTAACATAAAAAATAGAGATTCAAAAAATGGTTGCTTCTCAACCTGTGACCCAGATGTAGAATAAATATAAATCATCCTATTACCACTCATGTTGTATATTTTTTATGTAAATCAATTTAAAATCCGCACTAATTTTAAACTAACATATTAACAGAAATATACAGTTCCTTAATCTGTTATTTGTTTTTTATCAATAAAAAGCGTTTTTGATTCCTCTAACATCACATCATTCACTTCTCAGTTTCTAAAATGTTTCGAAATAAATGTATTTTCATTAATAAACACCAATACCGCACGTACAATTTTGCAAAATTAAATCCACGTGTGCACTTCATAAATGCATCAACATAACTGAATGCAACAATAAAACTGAAAGACACAAATAGTCATAAGGGATACATACCTGCCGTAAAGAAAAACAACTCCACACACACACGTTCCCTTTCTGATCTTGCTATTGCAAAAAAACAACTCTCACCACAAAAGATACCAACAACACACAAGGAACATTCCATTGTCTCTAGAATCAAAACAACCAACAACAGCATAAATGACGCAATAACAAACACAAACAATCATACGAGATATACACAAAATGTCTCTAAAAACTCCCTCGCATGATGCACTCACATTTTCCAGTAGCACGTTTATTGATTAGTAGGAATTCTATCTATAAGTTAAGGTAAAATATATACGAGGAATATATGAGGAATCTATAAAAATTATATGCACCTGTCAAGGATTATATTAACTAATTTTTATTCTATTTTAACTAAAATTTTCAATGTGAGTAAAAACACTCCAACATATAATAAAAAGGGAAATAATCTGTAAGTAGTCATCGTACGAATCGGTAATGTCGTTAAGTTAATTTTTACTACAAAAAATTTTTTTCCATACAAAATTTTGTCTTAGTAAATTGTCCACATTTCGTAGTAAGATTTTTATATTGCCCATGTATTTTTATAATAGAATCAACGATGCATTAACTACTGTGTTGGAAATTTATTTAAGGAAAAATCCTTCCCATTTCGTAGTTAGTGAACTAAAAAACATTTACTGAATTTTTATAAGTTTTGCTTTAGCTAAGTTAATTTTCGTTGTGGTTACGAAAAATGAACTATATTACAGTAAATTTGTTGAAATATGTGGAAGTCAAAATGGTCCTTAAATTTACAAGACACTTTTTTTTCTGTGTAGATTATTCATACAAACAAGTATATACGACCGTAAGTTCGGCCAGGCCGAATCTTATGTACCCTCCACCATGGATTGCGTAGAAACTTCTGCGAAAGACTGTTACCCACAATCGAATTACTTGCGTTGTGGTAATACTTACCGATGGCAAGGTATCTTAGCACTTCTTAACATCGTTTTCTAAATTGTGAGTTAGTCCATACGTGGTATATATTAGACAAAAAAGCTATGTATAGGTAAGTCTACAAATAATTACGAATTGATATGGACTTTTGCGCGGTACGTGGAGAGCCAGAATTGAAATATGGAGGTCGCTTATATGGGTGCTATAATTATGAACTTTATATGGACCAATTTTTGAGTGATTGGGGATCGATTTATCTGAGGGCTGTATATAACTATAACGATATGGACCTAGTTAGGCATGGTTGTTAACGGCCAAATACTAGCACAATGTACCAAATTTCAACTGACTTGGATGAAATTTGCTCCTCCAAGAGGTTCCAAAACCAAATCTCGGGATCGGTTTATATGGGTGCTATATATAATTATGGACCGATTTCGACCAATTTTTGCATGGGTATTAAAGACCATATACTAACACCATGTACCAAATTTCAACCGAATCGGATGAATTTTGCTCTTCCAAGGGGCTCCGGAGGTCAAATCTAGGGATCGGTTTATATGGGGGCTATATATAATTATGGATTTCAACCAATTTTTGCATGGGTATTAAAGACCATATAGTAACACCATGTACCAAATTTCAGGCTGATCGGATGACATTTGCTTCTCTTAAAGGCTCCTCAAGCCAAATCGGGGGATCGTTTTATATGGGGGCTATATATTATTATTGACCGATGTGGACCAATTTTTACATAGATGTTAGTGATCATGTACTAACACCATGTACCAAATTTCAGCCGGATCGGATGAAATTTTCTTCTCTTACAGGCTCCGCAAGCCAAATCTCGGGATCGGTTTATATGGGAGCTATATATAATTATGGACCGATTTCGATCAATTTTTGCATGGTTGTTAAAGACTATATACTAACACCATGTACCAAATTTCAGCCGGATCGGATGAAATTTGCTTCTCTTAGAGGCTCCGAAAGCCAAATCGGAGGATCGGTTTATATGGGGGCTATATATTATTATGGACCGATGTGGACCAATTTTTGCATGGTTGTTAAAGACTATATACTAACACCATGTACCAAATTTCAGCCGGATTGGGTGAAATTTTCTTCTCTTAGAGGCTCCGCAAGCCAAATCTGGGGATCGGTTTATATGGGGGCTATATATAATTATGGACCGATGTGGACCAATTTTTGCATGGTTGTTAAAGACTATATACTAACACCATGTACCAAATTTCAGCCGGATCGGATGAAATTTGCTTCTCTTGGAGGCTCCGAAAGCCAAATCTGGGGATCGGTTTATAAGAGGGCTATATATAATTATGGACCAATGTGGACCAATTTTTCATGATTGTTAGAGACCATATACTTACATCATGTACAAAATTTCAGCCGGATCGGAAGAAATTTGCTTCTCTTAGAGGGTCTGCAAGCCAAATGGGGGTCCGTTTATATGGGGGCTATACGTAAAATTGGACCGATAGGACCCATTTGCAATACCATCCGACCTACATCAATAACAACTATTTGTGCCAAGTTTCAAGTCGATAGCTTGTTTTGTTCGGAAGTTAGCGTGATTTCAACAGACGGACGGACGCTCAGATCGACTCAGAATTTCACCGCGACCCAGAATATATATACTTTATGGGGTCTGAGAGCAATATTTCGATGTGTTACAAACGGAATGACGAAGTTAATATACCCCCATACTGTGGTGAAGGGTATAAAAAGGGCATTGAAAATTTTATTTCTATAGATTTTTTTTTTCAAAATAAAACGAATGAAGTAAGAGGAAGCACGCTCAAAATAGACCCAGCCAACTGCACTCAAATCGATGATTTGACAGTGGCAAAGGAAAAGAGATATGTTTGTACGAATTTATTTCGCCAAAGGCCGGCTGTCATAAACCTTGTTTCGGAAGGTTCAACTGTGGTTCACTTTGGATTTAGTGAACTGCTTCAATTTATTCTCATAATTGGTTGATAGTTTTGCTGCAAATAGAGGATGCTGATGAGGAATGTGGTAATTCCGCAATGTGCCTCCATCCAACCACCTTGCAGTCTATAGGGCTTTTCCCAAATAAATTTGACAAGCATTCTTTTCCTCTGTTGGTTGAGCTACACTTGTATTTTAGTCAATGCAAGGTTTTATGCTGAAATCAAAAACAACAAAATGATTGAAGAATAAACCGAAAATAACAAAACAATACGAATTTTATTTCTGTAGAAAATTTTGTCGAAATTTTATTTCTATAGAAAATTTTGTCAAAATTGTATTTCTATAGAATTTTTTTTCAAAATTTCATTTCTCTAGAAAATTTTGTCGAAATTTTATTCGTATAGAAAATGTTGTTAAAAATTTTATTTCTATAGAAAAATTTTTGTAAAAATATTATTTCTATAGAAGATTTTGTCAAAATTTTATTTCTATAGAAAATTTTATCAAAATTTTATTTCTATAGAAACTTTTGTAAAAAAATTATTTTTACAGTAAATTTTGTCAAAACTTTATTTGAAAGCAAATTTTGTTAAGATTTTATTCCATTCGTTTTGTTTTGTTATTGTTGGTTTTGTTCTTTAATCATTGTTGTTGTTTTTTTTGATTTCAGCTTAAAACCATACACTGAAAAAAGGATGCCTGATTCCAAAGATTTTGTCTTTACTTTAAACATTTTGGTATTGATTCCGAGCCAAAGAAGCGGTGAATAAAAGTAAGGATACTTTTAAGACACAATTCTCTTTTAAATGTGGGTTTTGTGTACTTGCTTTTCCGAAGCAAAGTTTAATTTTTCGCTTTTTCAGCTTTCTTCATATACTATTAAAGTCCTTTAAAAACGAGTTAACGACAACTTTATTTTCCAAATTAAGACTCGACTTCCAGTAGAAATTACGCTATGTTTTAAATAAAAACATCTTTAAAATAAAGTGTTGAAAAACATGTCCTATATTTGAACGGTTTTTTTTGCTTTGTAGTCAAGATGCAAAAAGACAACAATTTAAAGACAATTTCATTAAATTTAAAGAATTTTTCTGAATTATTAAAGTCAAGTTGACCTTAGCCCAAACATTTTTTCTTTCATGTTATGATACCCATTTTTAAGTCAAATCACTTAATTATAAGGACAATACGACTTCATTGAAAAGTTTATCAGCTTTTGGACAAGGGAAAAAACTTTATATTAGAGAAATGCGTCTTCTATGCTAAGCAAAATTTGCATTCGTATTTTAAAGACATGGAAACTTTGACCTCAAGACAATATTTTGTTCAGTGTACATTGACTAAACTACAAGTGTAGCTTAACCTACAGAAGAAATGAATGTTTGTCAAATTTATTTGGGCAAAGCCCTATAGACTGCAAGATGGTTGGATGGACGCACGTTTCGGAATTACCACATTCCTCATCAGCATCCTCTACTTGCAGCAAAACTATCAACCAATTATCAGATTAAATTCAGGCAGTTTATTAAACCCAACAATGAACCACACTTGAAACTTCCGAAAAAGGTGTTATATTGCTAGCCGGCTTATGCCGAAATGAATTCGTACGTTCCTATACAAAATTTTGTCAAAATTTTATTTCTATACCACCCTAGCAAAAAAAATTTGGATGTTCTTCCAAAGGCATATCTTTAAAAGCACTTCCAGAAGATGCACTCCCAATGATGTTATTTATTTTAACTACCCATTGATTTTTTCATACATCTAATGGGTAATATTAACTTTTTTTGTTCCAAATAGGTTAAAAACAGTGTAAGAATTCATAAAATGGTACAAATCATTTAAATTTTGGCGAAAAAGTACTAAATCCAATCTGAAAAAATTGTGAATTTTTGAAAATATTTGAGTTCAAACGTTTCCGACAAGCATTAGAATCCATTAGAAATTATAAAAATTATTTATTTGATAAAATATCACAGAATTTTTTTAATTTACATCCAAAACATTGAATTCGGATCACACCTAAAGAAGTAATGCAAATTCAGTGCAACGGCTGTTGAAATGGAGAACTTCCGTCCTATGACAAGCCCATGTCAAATTCATCGCTTCTGCGTCAATTTTGCGCCACTTCCGGATCCAAAAGAACATTTTCATTACTTTTTTGGCGGATCCGGAAGTTGTGCAAAATTGACGCAGAAGCGATGAATTTAACATGGGCTTGTCATAGGACGGGAGTCCTCCATTTCTAAATACGTTGCACAGAATTTGCATCACTTCTTTAGGTGTTATCCGAATTCAATGTTTTGGATGTAAATTAAAATATTCTGTGATATTTTCTCAAATAAATATTTTTTATAATGTTTTGTAATTTTTAATGGATTCTAACGCTTGTCGGAAACGTTTGATCTCAAATATTTTAAAAAATTCACAGTTTTTCAGATTGGATTTAGCATTTTTTTTCGACAAAATTTAAATGATTTGTGCCATTTTACGAATTCTTATTCTGTTTTTCACCTATTTGAAGCAAAACAAGTATATACGGCCGTAAGTTCGGCCAGGCCAAAGCTTATGTACCCTCCACCATGGATTGCGTAGAAACTTCTACTGAAGACTGTCATCCACAATCGAATTACTTGGGTTGCGGTAACTTTTGCCGATGACAAGGTATCTTAAAACTTCCTATATACCACGTAGTCCATACGTGGTATATATTAAACTTAAAATGGCCGATTAAATAGGTATATAATTAAGTTTGACAAAATTTTCTATAGAAATAAAATTTTGACAACATTTTCTATATAAGTAAAATTTGGACAAAATTTTCTATAAAAATACGATTTTAACAAAAATTTCTATAGAAAAAACATTTTGACAAAATTTTCTATAGAAAAAAAATTTTACAAAATTTTCAAAAGATTTAAAATTTTGACAACATTCTCTATAGAATTAAAATTTTGACAACATTTTCTATAGAAATAAAATTTTGCCAAAATTTTTTATAGAAATAAAATTTGACAAAATTTTCTATAGGAATAAAATTTCAACAAAATTTTCTATAGAAATAAAATTTTGCTAGATTATTTTTGCTCGAGCGGCAAGCATGATTATGAACCAATATGGACCAATTTATGTGTGATTGGGGATCGGCTATATATAACTATAGACCGATATGGACCAATTTTGGCATGGTTATTAGCGGCCATATATTAACACCACGTTGCAAATTTCAACCGGATCGGATGAATTTTGCTCGTCCAAGTGGCTACGGAGTTCAAATCTGGGGATCGGTTTATATAGGAGCTATATGTAATTATAGACTGATATGGACCAATTTTTGCATGGTTGTTAGAGACCCTATACTACCACCACGTACCAAATTTCTCTTAGAGGATCCGCAAACCAAATCTGGGAATCGGTTTATATGGGGGGCTAAATATATATAATTATGGACCGATATGGACCAATTTTTGCATGGTTGTTAGAGACCATATACTAACACCACGTACCAAATTTCAACCGGATCGGATGAATTTTGCTCCTCTAAGAGGCTCCGGAGTTCAAATCTGGGGATCGGTTTATATGGGGGCTATATATAAGTATGGACCGATATGGACCAATTTTTGCATGGTTGTTAGAGACCATATACTAATACCATGTACCAAATTTCAGCCGTATCGGATGAAATTTGCTTCTCTTTGAGGCTCCTCAAGCCAAATCTGGGGATCGGTTTATATGGGGGCTATATATAATTATGGATCGATGTGGACCAATTTTTGCATGGTTATTAGAGACCATATACTAACACCATGTACCAAATTTCAGCCGGATCGGATGAAATCTGCTTCTCCTAGAGCAATCGCAAGCCAAATTTGGGGGCCCGTTTATATGGGGGCTATACGTAAAAGTGGACCGATATGGACCAATTTATGCATGGTTGGTAGAGACCATATACTAATACCATGTACCAAATTTCAGCCGGATCGGATGAAAGTTGCTTCTCTTTGAGCAATCGCAAGCCAAATTTGGGGGTCCGTTTATATGGGGGCTATACGTAAAAGTGGACCGATATGGACTAATTTTTGCATGGTTGTTAGAGACCATATACTAACACCATGTACCAAATTTGAGCCTGATTGGATGAAATTTTCTTCTTTTACAGCAATAGCAAGCCAAATTTGGGGGTCCGTTTATATGGGGGCTATACGTAAAAGTGGACCGATATGGACCAATTTTTGCATGGTTGTTAGAGACCATATACTAACACCATGTACCAAATTTCAGCCTGATTGGATGAAATTTTCTTCTTTTACAGCAATCGCAAGCCAAATTTGGGGGGTCCGTTGATATGGGGGCTATACGTAAAAGTGGACCGATATGGCCCATTTGCAATACCATCCGACCTACATCAATAACAACTACTTGTGCCAAGTTTCAAGTCGATAGCTTGTTTCGTTCGGAAGTTAGCGTGATTTCAACAGACGGACGGACGGACGGACGGACATGCTCAGATCGACTCAGAATTTCACCACGACCAAGAATATATATACTTTATGGGGTCTTAGAGCAATATTTCGATATGTTACAAAGGGAATGACAAAGTTAGTATACCCCAATCCTATGGTGGAGGGTATAAAAAGTTAAAATTACCCATTAAAAGTATGAAAAATCCAAGTTATAAGAAATTGAATTAAAAGAACTTCCTGGGTAGTTAAAATAAAGAACATCATTGGGAGTGCATCTTCTGGAAGTGCTTTTAAAGTTGTTCCTTTGGAAGAACTTCCAAATTTATTTCCTGGTAGAAAATGTTGTCAAAATTTTATTTCTATATAGAAAATGTTGTCAAAATTTTATTTCTATACAAAATTTTGTCAAACTTGCAATTCTATAAAAAATTTTGTCAAAATTTTATTTCTATAGAAAATTTTGTCAAATTTGCAATTCTATAAAAAATTTTGTTAAAATTTTATTTATATAAAAAATTTTGTTAAACATTTTATTTCTGTAGAATATTTGGTCAAAATTTTATTTCTGTAGAAAATTTTGTCAAATCTTTAGTTCTATAGAAAAATTTGTCCAAATTTTATTTTTATGGAATATTTTGTCAAGATTTTATTTGTATGGAAAATTTTGTCAAGATTTTATTTCTATAGAAAATTGTAGTAGCTCTTAGTTGGAGAGGAATATGTTGCAAAATCTACCAAAACACCACAAAATAGCTTTCTAAAAATAAATTTCGTGTTGTTGCATTTACTGTAGTAACAAAACGAAATAAAAACAAGTAAGGAAAGTCTAAAGTCGGGCGGGGCCGATTATATTATACCCTGCACCACTTTGCAGATCTAAATTTTCGATACCATATCACATCCGTCAAATGTGTTGGGTGCTATATACAAAGGTTTGTCCCAAATACGTACATTTAAATATCACTCGATCTGGACAGAATTTGATAGACTTCTACAAATCTATAGACTCAAAATTTAAGTCGGCTAATGAACTAGGGTGGAACACAATATTAGTAAAAAAATATGGGAAACATTTAAATCTGAAGCAATTTTAAGGAAACTTCGCAAAAGTTTATTTATAATTTATCTCTATATACATATGTATTAGAAGTTTAGGAAAATTAGAGTCATTTTTACAACTTTTGGACTAAGCAGTGGCGATTTTGCAAGGAAAATGTTGGTATTTTGACCATTTTTGTCGAAATCAGAAAAACATATATATGGGAGCTATACCTAAATCTGAACCGATTTCAACCAAATTTGGCACGCATAGCAACAATGCTAATTCCACTCTCTGTGCAAAATTTCAACTAAATCGGAGTTAAAAATTGGCCTCTGTGGTCATATGAGTGTAAATCGGGCGAAAGCGATATATGGGAGATATATCTAAATCTCAACCGATTTCAACCAAATTTGGCACGCATAGCAACAATGCTAATTCTACTCCGAGTGCAAAATTTCAACTAAATCGGAGTTAAAAATTGGCCTCTGTGGTCATATGAGTGTAAATCGGGCGAAAGCTATATATGGGAGCTATATCTAAATCTAAACCGATTTCAACAAAATTTGGCACGCATAGCTACAATGCTAATTATACTCCCTGTGCAAAATTTCAACTAAATCGGAGCAAAAAATTGGCCTCTGTGGTCATTTGAGTGTAAATCGAGCGAAAGCTATATATGGGAGCTATATCTAAATCTGAACCGATTTCAACCAAATTTGACACGCATAGCTACAATGCTAATTTTACTCCCTGTGCAAAATTCCAACTAAATCGGAGCAAAAAATTGGCCTCTGTGGGCAAATGAGTGTAAATCGGGCGAAAGCTACATATGGGAGCTATATCTAAATCTGAACCGATTTGGATGATATTTTGCAAGTTTTTCGAGACTCATAAAATATTCGGATGTACGGAATTTGAGGGAGATCGGTTGATATACACGACAATTATGACCAGATCGATGAAAAATATATATGACAGCTATATCTAAATCTGAACCGATTTTTTCCAAAATCAATAGGGATCGTCTTTGAGCCGAAACAGGACCCTATACCAAATTTTAGGACAATCGGACTAAAACTGCGAGCTGTACTTTGCACACAAAAATACATCAACAGACAGACAGACGGACAGACAGACAGACAGACGAACATCGCTAAATCGACTCAGAATTTAATTCTAAGACGATCGGTATACTTTCAACCCACTCGGATGAAATTTGCTGCTCCAAGAGGCTCCAAAACCAAATCTCGGGATCGGTTTATATGGGGCTATATATGATTATGGACTGATATGGACCACTTTTGGCATGGTTGTTAAATATCATATACGATCACCACGTACCAAATTTCAAGCAGATCGGATGAATTTTGCTTCTCCAAATCAATCAAATCTGGGGATCGGTTTATATGGGAGCTATAGATATAATTATTTGCAGATAGGAACCAATTCCTGCATGGTTGTTGGATACCATATACTAACATCACGTACCAAATTTCAACCGAATGGGAAGAATTTTGCTCTTCCAAGGGGCTCTGGAGGTCAAATCTGGTGATTGTCTTATATAGGGCCTATATATAATTATGGACCTATACCGACCAATTTTTGCATGGGAGTTTGAGGCCATATATTAACACCACGTACCAAATTTAAACTGAATCAGATGAATTTTGGTCTTCCAAGAGGTTCCGGAGGTCAAATCTGGTGATCGGTTTATATGGGGGCTATATATATTTATGGACCGATTTGGACCAATTTTTGCATGGTTGTGAGATAACACCATGTACCAAATTTCAGCCGGATCGGATGAAATTTGCTTCTCTTAGAGACCTCGCAAGCCAAATGGGGGATCGGTTTATATGGGGGCTATATATAATTATGGACCGATGTGGACCAATATTTGCATGGTTGTTAGAGACCATATACCAACAACATGTACCAAATTTCAGCCGGATCGGATGAAATTTGCTTCTCGTAGAAGCCTCGCAGCCAAATCGGGGGATCGGGTTATATGGGGGCTATATATAATTATGGACCGATGTGGACCAATTTTTGCATGGTTGTTAGAGACCATATACCAACAACATGTACCAAATTTCAGCCGGATCGGATGAAATTTGCTTCTCTTAGGGGCCTCGCAAGCCAAATTTGGGGGTCCGTTTATATGGGGGCTATACGTAAAAGTGGACCGATATGGCCCATTTGCAATACCATCCGACTTACATCAATAACAACTACTTGTGCCAAGTTTCAAGTCGATAGCTTGTTTCGTTCGGAAGTTAGCGTGATTTCAACAGACGGACGGACGGACATGCTCAGATCGACTCAGAATTTCACCACGACCCAGAATATATATATATACTTTATGGGGTCTTAGAGCAATATTTCGATGTGTTACAAACGGAATGACAAAGTTAATATACCCCCCCCCATCCTATAGTGGAGGGTATAATAAAGAATCCTACCAATCTACCAAACATTAAAAAAATCTACCATTATGTAGATACAGTAAAAAAATCTACCATTATGGGTAGAATTCTACCAACTGTGGCAACCGTGGTAGGTACACAATTGTTTCTTTTAAACTTTTGTACGGAATGCAGTTAAGAAAAGAAAACAAGGATCCGTCCAACAACGGACCTTCTAGGTTCAAAATGCTGAAAAAATCGGTAACAATACCAGAAATGATTTGAAAAGTAAAGGCAAGTTATGACCGAAATCTACGCCGCAGTGATAGAAAACTTGCTCGTGATTTATACATATCATAAGAGCAGATGCAACACAAATGAATAATTAGCTTGGGCTAATGGAGAAAGTTGCAAGGCCTTGAACATTCCAACAGAACTTAGCACAATCGCACTCGCTCGCGTCAACCAAAAATGGCTTAAAAAGGAGACTCCCCGCTTCATTTCTGTCGCATAATTGCTACCAAATCTCCGGATTTGAATCCGTTGCACATTTGCGCTTGGACAGAATAAGATTGACACTAAAATATAAAAAAATTGTCGATCATCTCAAGACGGCGCTTCGCAAGGAATGAGCCAAAATACCACAGAGCTAATAAACTGATTCTAAAAAATTGATGTTATTTCCGCCTTCATTTGCTTTTGAACATTAGAAAAAAAAACTATATTACATTTTACTTTGTTGCATCAGCCACCCTGTAATTTAGGTCCAAAATGCAAATTAATTGTACGGTAATTTTATGAGAGGATTTACTTACCTGTATCTTTGTGATCATTTTTAAAGAAGTCATTGCTTTGATTTTCTTCCGTCTGATGTATCTTCAGATAGTAATCGTAAACTGACGATAAAATGATCAAACCAATAATGCATTTGAACATTTTATAAAACAGGATTTCGGCCATATCTGAAATAGAGATTTATTTTAGATTGATCGTTAAAAAAATAAATAAATAAAAAAATTGTGCTTATTTAGAATTTAAAGGAAGAAGTCGCATGGTCTCCGAAAAATACTCTCCAAAAACAGTATACCTACTAGGAAGGGAAATGAAAAAAAATCCACATTTTATACTACTGCTAAATTGAACTTAGTTCTATACAACCAAAAAAAGTTTACTTGTATCCAAAGATTTTTGTCTTCCCTTAAGGATTTTGGTATTGATTCCGAGCCAAAGATGCGGCTTCTTTAAACTAAAGAATTTTTTTTAGCGACCCATTTAGTTTTAAATATAGACCCAATAAAATTAAAATTAGAATACAGATCTCATTTATAAAATGTTCATTCTCTTTTCGCGGTTTATTAATAAAGATACTCACGTACAAATAAATGTCAGTTTAAAAATCCAAATTATAACGGATACTTCAAAGTAAAAAAAAAATATTTTACTAATTCCAAAAAACTTTAAAGCAACGACGCTAAATCCTAAAAATAAGTCTTCGCCTATATTTGAAGCGTTTTTATCTTAAATGTAAATTTTCATATTTCAGTTTATTTAAGGATAATTTCTTTAAATCAAAAATGTGTTTCTTTACTTTAAGGAAAATTAGCCTTAGTTTTACAAAATTTGCGTTCTAAATTTAATGAAAAAAAAAATTTGAAGCAAAGATTATAAACTTTATTTTAATTAAAATTTCCTTATTGTAAAGAAATTTGTCCTTATTATTTTGTAAATTTCGGATCCTAAAATTTAAGTTGCGTAATCCTTCATATCACGTAAATATTTTTTTTTTAATGTAGCAACAATATTATTTGTTTTTAGTTAAATTTTATTATTTTTTCCACAGTCCAATGAAATGTCCCATTACCAAACAAACATTTTGTAAAATAAACGTCGACATAAAGTTCACTGACCCAACACATAAGTTTAATGTGAACTGAAGAAGAAGAAAATTTTCGTACATTTCCCAAAAATAGTAAGAATGAACTACTGTCAATTAATAATTTTTCAATAATTTTTATACCCACCACCATAGGATGGGGGGTATATTAACTTTGTCATTCCGTTTGTAACACATCGAAATATTGCTCTAAGACCCCATAAAGTATATATATTCTGGGTCGTGGTGAAATTCCGAGTCGATCTGAGCATGTCCGTCCGTCCGTCCGTCTGTTGAAATCACGTTAACTTCCGAACGAAACAAGCTATCGACTTGAAACTTGGCAAAAGTAGTTGTTATTGATGTAGGTCGGATGGTATTGCAAATGGGCCATATCGGTCCACTTTTACGTATAGCCCCCATATAAACGGACCCCAAAATTTGGCTTGCGAGGCCTCTATTAGAAGCAAATTTCATCCGATCCGGCTGAAATTTGGTACATGGTATTAGTATATGGTCTATAACAACCATGCAAAAATTGGTCCACATCGGTCCATAATTATATATAGCCCCCATATTAACCGATCCCCCGATTTGGCTTGCGAGACCCCTAAGAGAAGCAAATTTCATCCGATCCGACTGAAATTAGGTACGTGGTGTCAGTATATGGTCTCTAACAACCATGCAGAAATTGGTCCACATCGGTCCATAATTATATATAGCCCCCATATAAACCGATCCCCCGATTTGGCTTGCGAGGCCTCTAAGAGAAGCAAATTTCATCCGATCCGGCTGAAATTTGGTACATGGTGTTAGTATATGGTCTCTAACAATCATGCAAAAATTGGTCGACATCGGTCCATAATTACATATACCCCCCATATAAACCGATCCCCCGATTTGGCTTGCGAGTCCGCTAAGAGAAGCAAATTTCATCCGATCCGGCTGAAATTTTGTACGTGATGTTAGTATATGGTCTATAGCAACCATGCAAAAATTGGTCCACATCGGTTCATAATTATATATAGCCCCCATATAAACCGATCACCAGATTTGACCTCCGGAACCTCTTGGAAGACCAAAATTCATCTGATTCAGTTTAAATTTGGTACGTGGTGTTAATATATGGCCTCAAACTCCCATGCAAAAATTGGTCGATGTCGGTCCATAATTATATATAGGCCCACGGGAGCCACCGTGGTGCAATGGTTAGCATGCCCGCCTTGCATACACAAGGTCGTGGGTTCGATTCCTGCTTCGACCGAACACCAAAAAGTTTTTCAGCGGTGGATTATCCCACCTCAGTAATGCTGGTGACATTTCTGAGGGTTTCAAGGCTTCTCTAAGTGGTTTCACTGTAATGTGAAACGCCGTTCGGACTCGGCTATAAAAAGGAGGTCCCTTGTTATTGAGCTTAACATGGAATCGGGCAGCACTCAGTGATAAGAGAGAAGTTCACCAATGTGGTATCACAATGGACTGAATAGTCTAAGTGAGCCTGATACATCGGGCTGCCACCTAACCTAACCTAACCATAGGCCCCATATAAACCGATCCCCAGATTTGACCTCCAGAGCCCCTTGGACGAGCAAAATTCTTGCCATTCGGTTGAAATTTGGTACGTGATGTTAGTATATGGTATCCAAAAACCATGCAGGAATTGGTTCCTATCAGTCCACAATTATATATAGCTCCCATATAAACATATTTCAATTCTGGCTCTGTACGTACAAAAAGTCGATTCGTAATTATTTGTAGACTTAACTATACATAACTTTTTTGTCTAATATATACCATGTGTGGACTAAATCACAGTCTTTCGCAGAAGTTTCTACGCAATCCATGGTGGTGGGTACATAAGATTCGGCCTGGCCGAACTTGCGGCCGTATGTACTTGTTTTTATTTTAATTTTACCTTTTGCCGGACGGGGATTCGAACAGCGGACCACACAATTTGTAAGGATCAAAGAAGTAGCTGATCAATTGCCCAAGGAAATATAAAATGTTCATTTTGCAATAACAAGCAACAACCACCAACTTAATTCAATATCGCTCCCTGTTAAATAGCGATCCAAGCTACTAAACACATATATGTTTATAGGCTATTTCTAAATTAATATATGTTTGCATCCAAGCATATTATATTTACAAACATTTTATGTCCCAAACATAATATGTTCTAACATATTAACATATATGTCCCAAACATGTTATGCTAGTTTATGAACATTATATGCTTGTACTCAAAAATATTGTGTTTAAAAATTTGTGTTCCAAACATATAATGTTTATAGCCAAACATATGAAAAACAGTCTTTTTCATCCGTGCGAGAAGGAGTAGACATAGACCCATCTTTTAGTATACCGATCGGCTTAGAATTAACTTCTGAGTTGATTTAGCGATGTTCGTCTGTCTGTTGATGTATTTTTGTGTGCAAAGTCCACTTCGCAGATTAAGTCCGATCGTACTCAAATTTGACGTAGGGACCTGTTTCGGCTCAAAGACGATCCCTATTGATTTTGAAAAAAAATCGGTTCAGATTTGGATATAGCAGTTATATATATTTATTACCGATCTGGGTGTAATTCACGTATTTATCAACCGATCTTCTTCCAATTTCGTATAATCGAATATTTTGTGAGTCTCGTAAATTTTGCAAAATATCAGTCAGTTATACTCCTATGTCCTCAGAGGCCAATCTTTTGTTCCGATTTACGTAAATTTTTGCGCAGGGATTAGAATTAACATTATAAATATCCACACCGAATTTAGTTGAAATCGGTTCAGATTTAGATATAGCTGTCATATATAGCTTTCGCCCGATTTACACTGCTATGGCCCCATAGGCCAAAGTTTTATCCCGAGTTATGTAAAATTTTGCACAGGGAGTAGAACTAAAATTATAAATATGCGTACCGAATTTGGTTGAAATCGGTTCAGATTTAGATAAAGCTCTCATATATAGATTTCGCCCGATTTACACTCATATGGGCCCAGAGGCCAATCTTTTGTTCCGATTTATGTGAAATTTTGCACAGGGAGTAGAATTAAAACTATAAATATGCATACGTTTAATAGTATCGTTAATTCTGCCAAATTTAGTTGAAATCGATTCAGATTTATATACAGCTCCCATATATATCTTTCGTCCGATTTGGACTTATATGGCCCCAAAAGCGAGAGTTTTGCCCTGATTTGCTTCAAATTTTGCACAACGAGTACGTTTAATAGTATCGTTAATTGTACCAAATATAGTTGAAGTCGGTTAAGATTTAGATATAGCTCCTATATATATCTTTCGTCCGATTTTGACTTATATGTCTTCAAAAGCCAGAGTTTTGCCCTGATTTTATTGAAATTTTGCACAAGGAGTACGTTTAATAGTATCGTTAAGTGTGCTTAATTTGGTTAAAATCAGTTCCGATTTAGATATAGCTCCTATATATATCTTTCGTCCGATTTTGACTTATATGGCTTCAAAAGCCAGAGTTTTGCCCTGATTTGATTGAAATTTTGCACAAGGAGTACGTTTAATAGTATCGTTAATTGTGCCAAATTTAGTTGAAATCGGTTCAGATTTAGATATAGCTCCCATATATATCTTTCGTCCGATTTGGACTTATATGGCCCCAAAAGCCAGAGTTTTGCCCTGATTTGCTTCAAATTTTGCACAACAAGTACGTTTAATAGTATCGTTAAGTGTGCTAAATTTGGTTAAAATGGGTTCCGATTTAGATATAGCTCCCATATATATCTTTCGTCCGATTTGGATTTATATAGCCTCAAAAGCCAGAGTTTTGCCTTGAGTTGCTTGAAATTTTGCACAAGGAGTACGTTTTATAGTATCGTTAATTGTGCAAAATTTAGTTGAAGTCGGTTCAGATTTAGATATAGCTCCCATATATATCATTCGCCCGATTTGGTCTAATATGCCCACAGAGGCAAAAGTGCTACTCTAATTTAAGTGAAATTTTGCAGAGGGAGTAGAATTGAACTTTGCACAGGGAGTAGAATTAAGGTTCTGCATATGCGTGTTTATTTTGGTTGAAATCGGTTCAGATTTTGATATAGCTCCCAATACATCCTTCGCCCGATTTTCCGTCATATGACCACAGAGGTCAAAGTTGTAATCCAATTTACAGGGAGTAGATTCAACATAGTAACTATATGTTTTTCCTATTTAGGCAAAACTGGCCGAAATACCCACATTTTATTTATCAAATCGCCACTGCTAAGTCGAAAACTTATGAAGATTACTCATATTTTTCTATTACTCTAATACACATCTGTCGACCGATAAATCATAAATAACATACAATTTTGCGAAGTTGGCTCAAAATTAGTTCATATTTAAATGTTTCCTATATTTTTATACCCTTCACCACTACTGTGGTACAGGGTATAATAAGTTTGAGCATTGTATGTAACGCCAAGAAGGAAAAGTCTGAGACCCATCGTTTTGGTATACCGATCGGCTTAGAATTAAATTCTGAGTCGATTTTACATTGGCTCAAAGACATCGCTATTGATTTTGAAAAAAATCGGTTCAGATTTGGATATAGCTGTCATATATATTTATCACCGATCTGGTCATAATTGACGTATTTATCAACGTATTTTCTCAAAATTTCGGACAGCCAAATGTTTTGGGGCTTTCGTAAGATATGCAAAATATCAGCCAAATCGGTTCAGATTTAGATATAGCTCCCATATATATCTTTCGTCCGATTTAGACTCATATGACCACAGAAGCCAAAGTTTACTACCGATCTTCGTTAAATTTTGCACAGAGGGTAGAATTGACATTCTACCAATGCTTGGTAAATTCGATTGAAATCGGTTCAAATTTAGATATAGCTCCCATATATATCTTTCGTCCGATTTGAACTTATATGGCCTCAAAATCCAGGGTTTTGCCGTAATTTGCTTCAAATTTCACACAAGGAGTACGTTTAGTAGTATCGGTAATTGTGCCAAATTTGGTTGAAATCTGTTCAGAGTTATACTCCCATTTACGTGAAATTTCGCATAGATAGCAGAATTATTATTCTAACTATACATGTCAAATTTAGTCAAAATCGGTTCAGATTATATAGCTCCCATGTATACGTACACCAGAGTTGGGGAAATACTGTTACACATTTTAGACCCATTTTCAATGGAAGTTTCCTCCTATTAACTGGATAGCGTTAGCCGATTTTTGTTTTTTGTAGTTGAGATGGTAACACAAGTTTTGGCCTACATACACACAAAAAAATTTCACGAAAATTTTTCCAATTAAAATTTTAATTGAGTTTTAAAAAATATTCAATTAAAAATTTAATTGATTCAACAAATTTTTTTAATTGAAACAAAAATCAGTCACAAAAATAATAGTATCAATTAATTTTTTAATTGGATCAATTAACTTTTTAATTGACCTTCAATTAATTTTTTAATTGATACTATCATTTCTGTGATTGAAGACATTTCAATTAAAAATTAATTGGATCAATTAATTTCGTGATTGAATCAGAAATTTTTTTTTTTGTGTGTAGGGGGAAGAGCATAATATAGTCGGCCCCGCCCGACTTTAGACTTTACTTACTTGTTTTTACTACCATTGTGTTTCATCCAGGGTGTTAGCCGATTTAATTTTGAATTCTAGCGATTTTGTAGAAGTACAAAAAATTGTCTCCAAATCGTTTCAGATATAAATATTTGTATATGGGAATATAAACCTTGATAATAACACCCAACAAATTTGAAGGAGTAGAGATGGTAACACAAATTTTTGTCTACATAATGGTGAAGGGTATAATATAGTCCGCCCAGCCCGACATTCGACTTTACTTACTTGTTTAAAATAATTTACTTATTTTTTTATTTTTATTTATAAAAAAGTAGTAAGAAAATAATATCGACCAGAACTGAGTATTGAAACATACGAAGGCAAACTTTGTGTCATATTTTATAGCCCATTCACATTAGGCTCCAAATTTACTCAACTTGGACTTGAAATCTAGTTTTTATAAAGCGAATGAAAGTTGAAATCTAGTTATTGCTTCTGGGTAAAATTTTTTAAAAATTAAAATTACCCATTAAAAAAATATAAAAAAGTAAGGAAAGTCTAAAGTCGGGCGGGCCGACTATATTATACCCTGCACCACTTTGTAGATCTAAATTTTCGATACCATATCACATCCGTCAAATGTGTTTGGAGCTATATAAAGGTTTGTCCCAAATACATACATTTAAATATCACTCGATCTGGACAGAATTTGATAGACTTCTACAAAATCTATAGACTCAAAATTTAAGTCGGCTAATGCACTAGGCTGGAACACAATGTTAGTAAAAAACAAGTAAGTAAAGTCTAAAGTCGGGCGGGGCCGACTATATTATACCCTTCCCCCCTATGTAGGCCAACATTTGTGTTACCATCTCAACTACTTCACATTTGCTGGATGCTATATAAAGGAGACAATTTTTTTACTTCTACAAAATCTCTAGAATTAAAATTTAAATCGGCTAATGCTATCTAGTTAATTGGAGGAAACTTCCACTGAAAATGGGTCTAAAATGTGTAACAGTCTACCATATTTCCCTAACTCTACTGTACGTATATATGGGAGCTATATATATAATCTGAACCGATTTTGACTAAATTTGACATGTATAGTTAGAATAATTCTGCTATCTTTGCGAAATTTCACGTAAAAGGGACTATAACATTGGGTCATATGAGTGCAAATCGGACGGAAGATATATATGGGAGCCATATCTAAATCTGAACCGATTTCAACCAAATTTGGCACAATTACCGATACTACTAAACGTACTCCTAGTGCGAAATTTGAAGCAAATCACGGCAAAACCCTGGATTTTGAGGCCATATAAGTTCAAATCGGACGAAAGAGATATATGGGAGCTATATCTAAATCTGAATCGATTTTGACCATATTTGGCACATACAATAGTATCGTTAAAAGTACCGCTTGTGCAAAATTTGAAGTAAGTCAGGGCAATACTCTGGCTTTTGAGACCATATAAGTCCAAATCGGACGAAAGATATATATGGGAGATATATATAAATCTGAATCGATTTTGACCATATTTGGCACATACAATAGTATCGTTAAAAGTACCGCTTGTGCAAAATTTGAAGTAAGTCAGGGCAATACTCTGGCTTTTGAGACCATATAAGTCCAAATCGGGCGAAAGATATATATGTGAGCTATATCTAAATCTGAACCGATTTCAACAAAATTTGACACACTTAACGATACTATTAAACGTACCCCTTTTGCAAAATTTGAAGCAAATCACGGCAAAAGTCTGGTTTTTGTGGCCATATAAGTTCAAATCGGACGAAAGAATATATGGGAGCTATATCTAAATTTGAACCGATTTCAATCAAATTTACCAAGCATTGGTAGAATGTCAATTTTACCCTCTGTGCAAAATTTCACGAAGATCGGTAGTAAACTTTGGCCTCTGTGGTCATATGAGTCTAAATCGGACGAAAGATATATGTGGGAGCTATATCTAAATCTGAACCGATTTGGCTGATATTTTGCAAGATTTTCGAGATGCATAAAATATTTGGATGTACGGTATTTCAAGAAAATCGGTTGATAAACACGCTAACTATGACCAAATCGGGGATAAATATATATGACAGCTATATCTAAATCTGAACCGATATTTTCCAAAACCAATAGCGACAACTCTGTCCCAAGAAACGGCCCTATGCCAAATTTGAGGACGATCGGACTTAAATTGCGAGCTGTACTTTGTGCACAAAATTACATATACAGACAGACAGACGGACGGGCAGACAGACAGACAGACAGACAGACAGACGGACATCGCTAAATCGACTCAGAATTTAATTCTAAGCCGATCGGTATACTAAAAGATGGATCTATGACCACTATTTCTTGGCGTTACATACAAATGCACAAACTTATTATACCCTGTACCACAGTAGTGGTGAAGGGTATAAAAACATATATATGGGAGCTATATCTAAATCTGAACCGATTTCAACCAAATTGAGCACGCATAGCTACAATACTAGTTCTACTCCCTGTGCAAAATTTCAACTAAATCGGAGTAAAAAATTGGCCTCTGTGGTCATATGAGTGTAAATCGGGCGAGAGCTATATATAAATCTGAACCGATTTCAATCAAATTTAGCACGCATAGCTACAATGCTAAATCTACTCCCTGTACAAAATTTCAACCAAATTGGGCCAAAACTCTAATTGTACTCCTAGTGCAAAATTTCAACCAAATTCGGCCAAAAATCTGGTTTCTGGGGTCATATAAGTCCATATTGGGCGAAAGATATATATGGGAGCTATATCTAAATCTGAACCGATTTCAATCAAATTTTGCACACTTGACTATACGACTAAGTGTTATGTTTGTACAAAATTTCAAGCACATCGGTATAAAACTCTGGCTGCTGGGTCCATATTAATGCATATCGGGCGAAAGATATATATGGGAGCTATATCTAAATCTGAACCGATTTCTTCCAAAATCAACAGGGTTCTATTCTGACCCAAATTAGGAACACGTGCCAAATTTGAAGGCGATTGGACTTAAATTGCGACCTAGACTTTGATCACAAAAATGTGTTCACATACAGACGGACGGACAGACGGACAGACGGACATGGCTATATCGACTCAGGAGCCCACCCTGAGCATTTTTGCCAAAGACACCATGTGTCTGTCTCATCTCCTTCTGGGTGTTGCAAACATATGCACTAACTTACATTACCCTGTTCCACAGTGTGGTGTAGGGTATAAATATGGGAAACATTTAAATCTGAAGCAATTTTAAGGAAACTTCGCAAAAGTTTATTTATGATTTATCGCTCGATATATATGTATTAGAAGTTTAAGAAAATTAGAGTCATTTTTACAACTAATCGACTAAGCAGTGCCGATTTTACAAGGAAAATGTTGGTATTTTGACCATTTTTGTCCCATATATATGGGAACTATATCTAAATCTGAACCGATTTCAACCAAATTTGGCACGCATAGCTACAATATTAATTCTATTCCCTGTGCAAAATTTCAACTAAATCGGAGTTAAAAATTGGCCTCTGTGGTCATATGAGTGTAAATCGGGCGAAAGCTATATATGGGAGCTATATCTAAATCTGAACCGATTTCAACCAAATTTGGCACGCGTAGCTACAATGCTAATTCTACTCCCTGTGCAAAATTTCAACTAAATCGGAGTTAAAAATTGGCCTCTGTGGTCATATGAGTGTAAATCGGGAGAAAGCTATATATGGGAGCTATATATAAATCTGAACCGATTTCAACCAAATTTGGCACGCGTATCTACAATGCTAATTCTACTCCCTGTGCAAAATTTCAGTTAAATCGGAGTAAAAGATTGGCCACTGTGGTCATATGAGTGTAAATCGGTTAAACTATATATATGGGAGCTATATCTAAATCTGAACCGATTTCAATAAAATTTAGCACACTTGACTACACTACTGATTGTACTCCTAGTGCAAAATTTCAACCAAATTGGGGTAAAACTCTGGCTTCTGGGACCGTATTAGTCCATATCGGGCGAAAGATATATATGGGAGCTATATCTAAATCTGAACCGATTTCAATAAAATTTGGCACACTTGTCTATAATACTAATTGTTCTTCTTGTGCAAAATTTTAAGGAAATTAGGGTAAAACTCTGGCTTCTGGGGCCATAGAAGTCCATATCGGGCAAAAGATATATATGGGAGCTATATCTAAATCTGAACCGATTTCTTCCAAAATCAACAGGGATCTGTTCTGAGCCAAAACACATACTTGTGCCAAATTTGGAGTCGATTGGACTAAAACTGCGACCTATACTTTGATTACAAAAATGTGTTCAGGGACAGACGGACATGGCTATATAGACTCAGGAGCCCACCCTGAGCATTTTTGCCAAAGACACCATGTGTCTGTCTCGTCTCCTTCTGGGTGTTGCAAACATATGCACTAACTTATAATACCCTGTTCCACAGTGTGGTGCAGGGTATAAAAAGCGAGTAGAAACCTCAAAAATGTGGAAACCCCTTTATGTATGTTAAGTCCGGTGCAATGTTCGATTTCCACAGCAAAATCCCAAACAAAACCTAAAAATGCGGAAAATTAGCGAAATTTCTCCATTTGTGGTACTTTGTCATTTGCATTGTAAATTAAGAAATTATTAATTAAAATTATTTGTGTGAATTTATAACGCAAACACGGATCATATTTTTGTTCCGAAAATATACAAAGGAGTAGCAGATCAATTGCCCAAGGAAAAATAAAATGTTAATTTTTTTCTTTAATAAGTGAAAAAAATTAATTATGTATAATAAATTTTCTTAAATTTGTCTTTACTTATTTTTTGATTCGGCGTGATGTCAGCGTTTGTAAATTTTTACAATTTTCTAAAAATGATTTAAATTTTCTAAAATTAACAAAAAATGTTCTTGCTGGTGGGTTCACTGTTTTCTCAGTGTGGCATTTACCTTTTTGAGAAGCCTTTCCTTCGGGACTCCTTTCGCAATATTCAATGAAGGTTTCCAGTTGTAAATCGTATTTCTTTTGGAATTCTTCGTTGATACATTTTTCAATCTGCGATGAATATTTCAAGCGCATTTCAATATCCAAAGGTCTTTTATGAACCATTTCGAAATACTCGAGAATCTATGGAGTAAAAACCAAAAAAGCAAACATATATTAAATTCCAGAAATTATTATGGAAAATTATAAAAAATTGCCGTACTTACCTCTTTGTCTAATATTCCGGTACTATTAGAGGAGTTTTCATTATAATCATTTGCTTCGAGAAACGGCATACATTTCTCTAGACACACGCCAAAGAATAGTTTATCATAATGATAATGAAATTTGTGCATTTTATGAGCTGCAATTTTTTGCCACAACTCGGACGAATTATCAGGCAATATCTGAGCATAAACCATGCAATAGGTAGATGCCACATCTGATGTGGCATTAAAGAAACACATATCATAATCATCGAATGTATAAAGTGAAGGAAGCTCTTGTTTGGCATCTGAAAATAAGTACAGATAAAAAGAAATAAGCACGAACGGGTGTTAAAATTGGTCTAAAGCCAGAATAAACCAGTGAGTAAAGTAGAAAGTCGGACGGGTCCGACTATATCATAGCCTAAACCACCCCTACTGAATTAGTAAACATAAGCATTTGTGGGGTATCATTGGTATAGGTTTTGGTAAACATAAAGGGGGGTACATGTTTACGGGTGTCTTGTCACAATCTGAGCAGAAATGTCTAATATTAGGAACTATAGTTTATTTTGCACTAAAAGAGTTAGTATGCCACTAATATTGAGTCCATTATTAAACAAGTATATACGGCCGTTAACAAGTATATACGGCCGTACGACCATGGATTGCGTAGAAACTTCTACGAAAGGCTGTCATCCACAATCGAATTACTTGGGTTGTTGTATCTTAAAACTTCTTAACATTATTTTCTAAATTGTGAGTTAGTCCATACGTGGTATATATTAGACAAAAAAGTTATGTATAGGTAAGTCTACAAATAATTTTTGTGTGATTGGGGATCGATTTATCTGAGGGCTATATATAACTATAGACCGATATGGACCTAGTTAGGCATGGTTGTTAACGGCCATATACTAGCTCAATGTACCAAATTTCAACTGAATCGGATGAAATTTGCTCCTCCAAGAGGCTCCAAAACCAAATCTCGGGATCGGTTTATATGGGGGCTATATATGAGTATGGACTGATACGAACCAATTCCTGCATGGTTGTTAAATATCATATACTACCACCACGTACCAAATTTCAACCAGATCGAGTGAATTTTGCTTCTCCAAAAGGCACCAGATGTCAAATCTGGGGACCGGTTTATATGGGGGCTATATATAATTATGGACTGATATGAACCAATTCCTGCATTGTTTTTGGATACCATATACTAACATCACGTACCAAATTTCAACCGAATCGGATTTTGCTCTTCCAAGGGGCTCCGGAGGTCAAAGCTGGGGATCGGTTAATATGGGGCTTATATATAATTATTGACCGATATCGACCAATTTCTGCATGGGTGTTTGAGGCCATATGCTATATTAACACCACGTACCAAATTTCAACTGAATCAGATGAATTTTGGTCTTCCAAGAGGCTCCGGAGGTCAAATCTGGTGATCGGTTTATATGGGGGCTATATATAATTATGGACCGATGTGGACCGATTTTCGCATGGCCATTAGAGACTATATACTAGCATCATGTACCAAATTTCAACCGGATTGGATGAAATTTGCTTCTCTTAGAGGCTCCGCAAGCCAAATCGAGGGATCGGTTTATATGGGGGCTATATGTAATTATGGACTGATGTAGACCAATTTTTGCATGGTTGTTAGAGACCACATACTAAGACCATGTACCAAATTTCAGCCGAATCGGTTGAAATTTGCTTCTCTTAGAGCAATCGCAAGCCAAATTTGGGGGTCCGTTTATATGGGGGCTAGACGAAAAAGTGGACTGATATGGCCCATTTGCAATACCATCCGACCTACATCAATAGCAACTACTTGTGCCAAGTTTCAAGTCGATAGCTAGTTTCGTTCGGAAGTTAGCGTGATTTCAACAGACGGACGGACGGACATGCTCAGATCGACTCAGAATTTCACCACGTCCGAGAATATATATACTTTATGGGGTCTTACAGCAATATTTCGATGTGTTACAAACGGAATGACAAAGTTAATATCCCCCCATCCTATGGTGGAGGGTATAAAAAGAGGAAATCGGTCAATTAGTTGTGGGTAATAAATCCAAATTTCTGCAAATAGGGCAATAGATTTATGTAAGAGCTACATGTAAGTCTAAATAGGATCGGCTAGTACATTAAAATTTGAAATTTGAGTAACATTGGTTAATAAATAAAAGTATTATGGTCAAATTTGGGAAAATCGAGCGATGCATATATATGGGACCTATATCTAAATCTGAACCAATTTGTATAATATTTTGCAGGTACGATTGATACCACAGAAGGTCACTTTGTGTAAAATTTGAGTACGATCAGTCAATAAATGAGGCCCCTATGGCAAAAAATAAGGTTATTAGGGGCAAATTTATCAAAATTTATCTAAATCTGAACCGATTTCGATGGAATTTCGCACATATAGTAAGAGCTATAGAAGATTACATTTAGCCAAATTTGAGTACGATCGGTTGATAAATAAGGATTTTACGGCCAAATTTCACCAAATCGGGCGATACATATATATAGGAGCTATATCTAAATCTGAACAGATTTCGATTATTTTTGGAACATATTGTCAGTACTATAAAAGATTAGAGTAAGCCAAGTTTGAGTAAGATCGCTTATTAAATAAGGTTTTTATGGCCAAATTTGGGAAAATCGGGCGATACATATATATGGGAGCTATATCTAAATCTGAACCGATTTCGATGAAATTGCGTACATACAGTTAGAGGTTCAGACGATTATATTTAGCCAACTTTGAGCACTATCGGTTGATAAATAGGGGTTTTACGGCCAAATTTGACAAAATCGGGCGATACATATATATGGGAGCTATATCTAAATCTGAACCGATTTCGATGAAATTTTGCAGACTTAAAGGTTGATGAAAAAGTTTACTATGTGCAAAATTTGCTGACGATCTATTTGAAAAAAAGCGCAACTTGACTCCATTTGTCGAAATCGGGCGATACATATATATGGGAGCTATATCTAAATTTGATCCGATTTCTTCCAAATTCAATAACGTTCGTCCTTGTGCCCAAGAAACTCCCTGTACCAAATTTCATCCAAATCGGTTAATAATTGCGACCGAAATCCTGTGAACAACAAATACATGGACGGACGGACGGACGGACACCAACCGCTAGATCGACTCAGGAGGTGATTCTAAGTCGATCGGTATATATTTTATGGGGTCTAAAATCAATATTTCTGGTAGGCACATTTTTTGGCCGATCAAACTTATTATACCCTGACCACTACACGCAAAGAAAAAAAACGTTTGGAAAACGTGTACCGAAAACGTTTTTCTTTTGTTAGAGTTTTTTGAATTGCTTCGAAAATTTTAAACTTTTATCACCAAAAAAATTCGTTTGTTACAAAATTTTTATTTTTTCAATAAAAAAAGTTATTTTTGAAACAACAACACAGTCCATTTCGTTTATATCAAACACTGTTCTTTTCCGACTTTAGGTCTTTAATAAGACACAGTTTACAGTTCAAAATTTAATATACTACAATGTAATGTTGAACATTTTTTCGGAATCTTCCGAACATATCTGGAATATATGTAAAAAAAAAAACAAAAAAAAACTTTGGTCGAAGCGGGGATCGAACCCACGACCCTTGGCATGCAAGTCGGACGTAGCAACCACTGCTCCACGGTGCCAAACTAAATGTTTGTTTCTGTTAAATAAACTTTGTTTATTCGGTTCGTGGGCGCCGCAAGCTATGCTATATAAATATAACTTATATGGATAGTTATCTATTGATGACCATAACAGGTACATAGCTCAGTGGTTAGTGTGTTGGCTTACAAAGTGCATGGTCCGCGGTTCGATTCTCCGTCCAGGCGAAAGGTAAAAAAATTTTAAAAAATTATAAAATCGTATAATTTCTTCTACATTGTTGGTATTACAGAAAAAGGTGCTAAGAACTAAAAAACTTCGTGGAAGTGAGAAAGATGTGAGGGAAAATGCAATTAGCCAGAAAAAATTTTTTTGAGTTAGTGTTTATGAAATTGTTTTTACATCCTGGAAAAGAATAAACGTTTATCACAAAAAGTATATACTTTTCTTCCAAATGTACTTCCTGAGAAACGAACTTTGTTTGTCTAAAATTTCGTTTGGGAGGAAAGAATTATTTTTTTGCGTGTATGTGGTTTAGGGTATAAAAAATTAAAAATAACTGAGATTATATGATAGTCTAAACCAAAAATTATGTTAACATTTCTTTTCTCGATTAATATTTAAGCTAAGGTCTCAGAGGTTTCACAAACATTGCAGGTCGGATAGTATTGCAAATTAGCCATATCGGATCACTTTTAGGTACAACCGACACCCAGATTTGGATGGTGAAGCCTCTTCGAGGAGAAAAATTCATCCGATCCGGTTGAAATTTTGTACGTGTTGTTAGTCTATGGCCTCTACACGCAAAGAAAAAAAAAACAACGTTCGGAAAACGTGTACCGAAAACGTTTTTCTTTTGTTAGAATTTTTTTGAATTTCTTCGAAAATTTTAAACTTTTATCATAAAAAAATCGTTTTTTAAAATTTTTATACCCTTCACCACTACTGTGGTACAGGGTATAATAATTTTGTGCATTTGTATGAAACGCCAAGAAATAATTGTCATAAAGGGTAATACGGTCAAAATTTGGTCAAGGGAAAACGCGTGTAAATCGGTGAAATCGTTTATTTAAAAAATCAAATTAAATTTTTTTTTTCAAGTTCAATTAGTATAAAATTCAGGAAAAATATTTAGTTAGGCTTTCGCTTTTCCAAATCCGAATTGCCGGGCCTCACGCTTGACACCTGCCATCAGATTTTGTACAGGCACCTTCTTCGCCGCAGAAAGCCAGTTTGCCTTGAACTGCTGCTCATCCTTAGCAGTTTTTTGGTCTTCTTTAGGTTCCGCTTGACAATAGCCCAGTATTTTTCAATTGGGCGGAGCTCTGGCGTGTTGGGAGGGTTCTTGTCCCAGGAAACCACCTGCACGTTGTTGGCGGCGTACCACTCCGTGGCCTTTTTACCGTAATGGCAAGATGCCAAATCCGGCCAAAACAGTACGGAACAACCGTGTTTCTTCAGGAAAGGCAGAAGACGTTTATTCAAACACTCTTTCACGTAAGTTTCTTGGTTGACAGTCCCGGAAGCTATGAAAATGCTGCTTTTCAAGCCACAGGTACAGATGGCTTGCCAAACCAGATATTTTTTTGCGAACTTTGACAGTTTTATGTGCTTGATAATATCTGCTACCTTTCCCCTTCCCTTTACCGTATAAAACTCCTGTCCCGGAAGCTGCTTGTAGTCGGCTTTGACGTAGGTTTCGTCGTCCATTACCACGCAGTCAAACTTCGTCAGCATCGTCGTGAACAGCCTCCGGGATCGCGCTTTGGCCGTCGTATTTTGCTTATCATCGCGATTTGGAATCACTACCTTCTTTTAAGTCGATAGTCCGGCTCGTTTTTGGCTCGATGCATGGTTGTAGACGATACACCCAGCTTATTTGCGGCATCTCGGAGAGAGAGGTTAGGGTTTCGCTTGAAACTACCGGCAACTCACTTTGTCGTCTCAGTGGCTTCCGGTTTTCGATTTCCCCCCGATCCAGACTTCCTGACTGTCGACAAACGTTCCCCAAACACTTTAACTACATTTGTAACGGTTGATTTGGCAACTCGGATTTTCGCGATGCGCGAGCAAAATTTTGATACGCTGCTCTTCTTGCTTGGACGGCATTTTGACAACTGAAGATTGAATTCCAAAATCAAAATAGGAGCAACATTCTACACACACACACCTTCAAAATGAGGGGTGTTCAGGTTTTTTAAATGCAAAATTGAAAGAAATACGTCAAGTTTATATTGATCAAATTTTTACCGTATCACCCTTTAGACCCATATTTTAGTATACCGATCGGCTTAGAATTAAATTCTGAGTCTATTTAGCGATGTCCGTCCGTCTGTCTGTATATGTAATTTTGTGCACAAAGTAGAGGTCGCAGTTTAAGTCCGATCGTCCTCAAATTTGCATAACGTCTTTCTTCGGGTCGATGACAATCGCTATTGAATTTGGAAAAAAATCGGTTCAGATTTAGAAATAGCTGCCATATATATCTTTCGTCCGATTTGATCATAATTCACGTATTTATGAACCGAAGTTCGTACATCTGAATGTTTCGCCAGTCCCGTAAAATCTGCAAAATATGAGCTAAATCGGTTCAGATTTATATATAGCCCCCCTATATGTCTTTCGTCCGATTTGGACTTATATGCCCCCAAAAGTCACAGTTTTGTTCCCTGATTTGCTTCAAATTTTGCACAACGAGTACGTTTAATAGTATCGTTAATTGTGCAAAATTTAGTTGAAATCGGTTCAGATTTAGATATAGCTCCCATATATATCTTTCGCCCGATATGGACTTATATGGCCCCAGAAGCCAGAGTTTTATCCCGATTAGCTTTAAATTTTGCACAAGGAGTACAATTGGTAGTATAGTCATGTGTGTCAAATTTGGTTAAAATCGGTTCCGATTTAGATATAGCTCCCATATATATCTTTCGTCCGATTTGAACTTATATGGCCCCAAAAGTCAGAGTTTTGCCCTGATTTGCTTAAAATTTTGCACAACGAGTACGTTTACTAGTATCGATAATTGTGCCAAATTGACACCCAGAGAAGGAATATGATCACCTGAAAGATGTTTTAAGAGCAAAATTTTATTTTTGGGTGGTGACCATGTAACATGGTTTTCGTAACCATGTTATTTTCTCGGAAATCATGTATCTGATTTCGGCAAGCAGGTTATATTTGATGAGAAAATAACATTTTAGTGACAAACATGTAACATGGTCACCATACAAAAATAACATTTTGCTCTTGAAACATGTTTGAGGTGATCATATTCCTTCTCTGCGTGTAGTTGAAGTCGGTTCAGATTTAGATATAGCTCCCATATACAACTCAAAAAACAACAACATCTGTTCTTATTCATATAACCTCAAGCCGAACACAATAAATATAAATAGTCCTAAAATAAATATGGACCAATTTTTGCATGGTTGTTATATATATATATATATATATATATATATATATATATATATATATATATATATATATATATATATATATGAATAAGAACAGATGTTGTTGTTTTTTGAGTTGTATTTATACCCTGCGCCACACTGTGGAACAGGGTATTAAAAGTTAGTGCATATGTTTGTAACACCCAGAAGGAGACGAGATTGACACATGGTGTCTTTGGCAATAATGCTCAGGGTGGGTCCCTGGGTCGATATAACCATGTCAGTCTGTCCGTCCGTCCGTCCGTCCGTCCGTCTGTCTTTGAACACATTTTTGTGATCAAAGTCTATGTCGCAATTTAAGTCCAATCGCCTTCAAATTTGGCACATGTTCCTAATTTGGGTCAGAATAGAACCCTATTGATTTTGGAAGAAATCGGTTCAGATTTAGATATAGCTCCCATACATATCTTTCGCCCGATATGCACTAATATGGACCCAGCAGCCAGAATTTGCTTGAAATTTTGTACAAACATAACACTTAGTCGTATAGTCAAGTGTGCAAAATTTGATTGAAATCTGTTCAGATGTAGATATAGCTCCCATATATATCTTTCGCCCGATATGGACTTATATGACCCCAGAAGCCAGATTTTTGGCCGAATTTGGTTGAAATTTTGCACTAGGAGTACGATTAGTAGTATAGTCAAGTGTGCAAAATTTGATTGAAATCGGTTCAGGTTTAGATATAGCTCCCATATATATTTCGCCCGATGTGGACTAATATGGTCCTAAAAGCCAGACTTTTGACCCAATCAGAGAGTAGATTTAGCATTGTAGCTATGTGTGCCAAATTTGATTGAAATCGGTTCAGATTTATATATAGCTCCCATATATAGCTTTCGCCCGATTTACACTCATATGACCACAGAGACCAATTTTTTACTCCGATTTAGTTGAAATTTTGCACAGGTAGTAGACTTAGCATTGTAGCTATGCGTGCCCAATTTGGTTGAAATCGGTTCAGATTTAGATATAGCTCCCATATATATGTTTTTTACTAACATTGTGTTCCACCCTAGTGCATTAGCCGACTTAAATTTTGAGTCTATAGATTTTGTAGAAGTCTATCAAATTCTGTCCAGATCGAGTGATATTTAAATGTATGTATTTGGGACAAACCTTTATATATAGCCCCAACACATTTGACGGATGTGATATGGTATCGAAAATTTAGATCTACAAAGTGGTGCAGGTTGTAATGTAGTCGGCCCCGCCCGACTTTAGACTTTCCTTACTTGTTTTATTTAAAATTATCCAATATTTTTAAAGGTCAACTATCAAACAACAACATTATTTTATGTTAGGACCATAAAGAGGTGCGCCTAAAATTGGAAATATAGAGGTATTGTAGGACCACAAATACACGTACCGAAAATGTTTTAGTGTAGCCCCCATATAGACCGATCTCCGGATTTGACTACTACAAACCGTAGTTTTTATCCGATTTGCCTGAAATTGTAAATATAATGGAATTTTAGAATTACAAAAATGTGTATCGGATTTAGTTTTTATCGGTCCATTTGGTAAGGCCTACATATAGACCGCTTTTTATACCCACCACCATGAAATGGTGACGGGGGTATAATAAGTTTTATCATTCCGTTTGTAACACATCGAAATATCGATTTCCGACTATATAAAGTATATATATTCTTGATCAGGGAGAAATTCTAAGACGATATAAGCATGTCCGTCTGTCCGTCTGTCTGTCTGTCTGTCTGTCTGTTGTAATCACGCTACAGCCTTCAATAATGGCGATATCGTCCCGAAATTTGGCACAGATTCGTTTTTGGTTTGCAAGCAGGTCAAGTTCGAAGATGGGCTATATCGGTCCAAGTTTTGATATAGTCCCCATATAAACCGACCTCCCTATTTGGGGTCTTGGACCTATAAAAACCGAATTTTTTATCAGATTTGCCTGAAATTGGAAATCTAGAGGTATTTTGGAACAGTAAAGAGGTGTGTTGAAAATAGTCCGTATCGGTCCATGTTTTGGTATAGCCCCCATATAGACAGATCTCCCGATTTTTCTTCTTGGGCGTCTAGAAACTATATTTACCATCCGATTTGCCTGAAATTGGAAATCTAGAGGTATTTTGGAGCCATAAAGAGGTGTGTCGAAAATGGTCCGTATCGATCCATGTTTTGGTATAGCCCCCATATAGACCGATCTCCCGATTTTGCTTCTTATGCGTCTAGAAACAGTATTTTCTATCCGATTTGTATGAAATTGAAAATCTAGAGGTATTTTGGGACCATAAAGAGGTGTGTCGAAAATGGTCCGTATCGGTCCATGTTTTGATATAGCCCCCATATAAACCAACCTCCCGATTTGGAGTCTTGGGCCTATAAAAACCGTAGTTTTTATCCAATTTGCCTGAAATTGGAAATATAGAGGTACTTGAGGACCATTACAAGGTAAGCCGAAAATGGTGCCCATCGGTTCATGTTTTGGTATAGCCCCCATATAGACCGATCTCCCGATTTTGCTTCTAGGTCTTCTAGAAACTATATTTACCATCCGATTTGCCTGAAATTGGAAATCTAGAGGTATTTGAGGACCATAACAAGGTGTGACGAAAATGGTGCTCATCGGTCCATGTTTTGGTATAGCCCCCCTATAGACCGATCTCCCGATTTTGTTTCTTGGGCTTCTAGAAACTATATTTTCTATCCGATTTTCCTGAAATTGAAAATCTAGAGTTGTTTTGGGACCATAAAAAGGTGTGTCGAAAATGGTGCCCATCGGTCCATGTTTTGGTATAGCCCCCCTATAGACCGATCTCCCGATTTTGCTTCTTGGGCTTCTAGAAACTATATTTACCATCCGATTTGCCTGAAATTCTTGAGCTCCTATAAACTTTATTTATTACCCGATTTGCCTGAAATTCGAAGTCGATATGTATTTTTACACCACTAATAAGTGTGCCGAAATTGAGGTATATCGAGGTCCATTTTTTGGTACAACCCCCATATAGACTGATCTCTCGATTCTTGGACGTCTAGAGACTATATTTTTTAGCCGATTTGTTTGAAATTGAAAATCTGGAGGTATTTTAAGATCACAAATATGTGATTAGCAAATGATGCCTATCGGTCCATGTTTTGGTATAGCCCCAATATAGATCGATTCCCGGCTTTATTTCTTGGGCTTCTAGAATCCGTAGTTTTTATACGATTTGCTGGAAATTAGTAATCTATAATGAAATTTTAGACAAACGAAATTTCCTTTTCTTATAAAGTATTTTCGTTTATTCAACGATTGTCTCTAAAATGTGTGTAAAAAAAAACTTTGCTTGTCTAAAATTACGTTTCTCAAAAAAGAAAACACTTATTTCATGGTCATGAAAATTGCTTGAAACTGAAAGTAGAATTTCCAGATTTAACTCATCGTATTTGTTTAAATAATGGCGGAAAAAATCTACAGATTTAAGATTTCAAATCAAGGCGTAATTTCATCATATACACGATATGTTTATAATTCTCTAAAACTCAAACATATTTGGTTCTCATAAATCCAGAATCTGATCTGGTCTTCATAGATAAAATCTTTAAAGTTTGTCTTCGGGAACTGACTTGCTTGGGAGAAGATTTGTCATCAAACCCCCTACAATTCTATATATTATCAAGTAACCCACTACGACGAAGAGTTTTCAAAGTAAACTATTATATTTGATTCTTGGTGGTGGGTATTTAAGATTCGGCGCGGCCGAATTTACTGCTTTATATACTTGTTGAGGGTATAGAAGGCGCACTGAAAATAGCTTGAAACTGAATGAAAATTTTCCACATTTTACTTTTCGTAATCATTTAAATAATTGAGGTGAAAATCTACAGATTCTAGATTTCAAATAAAGGCGTTATTTCAAGAGATGTTAATGATTCCCTTCAAGAGCGATACAACGATTATAACGACCTTCCAATTTTTTGATACCATTTTGGTAGTACTCCTTCGGTTTTGCCTCAAAATAGGCCTCAGTTTCGGCGTTCACCTCTTCATTGCAGCCAATTTTTTCCCTGCGAGCATCCTTTTGAGGTCTGAGAACAAGAAAAAGTCGCTGGGGCGAGATCTGGAGAATACGGTGGGTGGGGAAGCAATTCGAAGCCCAAGTCATGAATTTTTGCCATCGTTCTCAATGACTTGTGGCACGGTGCGTTGTCGTGGTGGAACAACACTTTTTTCTTCTTCATATGGGGTCGTTTTGCGGCGATTTTGACATTCAAACGCTCCAATAACACTGTTGATGGTTTTTCCCTTCTCAAGATAATCGATAAAAATTATTCCATGCGCATCCCAAAAAACAGAGGCCATTACTTTGCCAGCGGACTTTTGAGTCTTTCCACGCTTCGAAGACGGTTCACCGGTCGCTTTCCACTCAGCCGACTGTCGATTGGACGAACTCAGGAGTGTAGTGAAGGAGCCATGTTTCATCCATTGTTACATATCGACGGAAAAACTCGGGTGTATTACGAGTTAACAGCTGCAAACACCGCTCAGAATCATCAACACGTTGTTGTTTTTGGTCAAATGTGAGCTCGCGCGGTACCCATTTTCACATAGCTTCCGCATATCCAAATATTGATGAATGATACGACCAACACGTTCCTTTGATATCTTTAAGGCCTCTGCTATCTCGATCAACTTCATTTTACGGTCATTCAAAATCATTTTGTGGATTTTTTTGATGTTTTCGTCGGTAACCACCTCTGTCGGGCGTCCACTGCGTTCACCGTCCTTCGTGCTCATTTCACCACGCTTGAATTTTGCGTATCCATCAATTATTGTTGATTTCCCTGGGGCAGAGTCCGGAAATTCATTATCAAGCCAAGTTTTTGCTTCCACCGTATTTTATCAAAACACGAAATTCCTTTTTTCCATTTTTTTTACAATAACAAAAGTTGCTTCACAAAAGATGCTCTATCTCACAAACTAATTGACTTACAGACGTCAAATTTTGACACGAATCATTTGAAGGTTGGCACTATATAAAAATAACATGCATTTAATACTAGCGACGCCATATATGTGTCAGACCGGGGACTTATCAGCCAACCTGTTAATGCCAGATGTGCCTATCGTAGTGGATTACACTTTGGCGAGTCCACTTTTCGACAAAAAGTTTGAGTCTCTAATCCCCAACGGTGAGGCGTGGTGAACACAGAACCCGGGGAATAAAGAATATATAGATTTCTACACTGATGGCTCCAAATTGGATGGACAAGTGGGTTTCGGAGTATATTCTAATGATCTGGAACTTCGAATAGCGAATAGATTACCTAATCACTATAGTGTTTTTCACGCTGAAATATTAGAAATAAGACAGGTGGCGAATTGGCTGAGAAGTTCCAAAAATTGTTGGCATTCATATATACTCAGACAGACAACCTGCAATAAAATGCTTGGACTCTGTGTTCCTCAACTCGAAAACGGCCATCTACTGCCGCAAATCTTTCAATGTGATAGCTGAGCAGAATCTGTTTGTATGCCCCTGGCTGCCTGCAAGCTCATGCTGCGTGAGAAGGCTCTTATGATGGCAAATGTTCGATGGGAGAATTGCAAGGGTTGTAACAACACCAAGCAAATATGGCCCCATTTAACCTTAAACCGCACACTAGATATGTTAGTGTTCTCGAGACGTCAGATATAACTCCTGATATCTGCTATAACGGGTCGCTGCCTGATAGGCGATTTTGCAAAAACTATTGGCGCGAAGTATAATGACTATTGTATGAGCTGTCATGATGCGGAGGAAAAGGAATCAATTAAACACCTCTTGTGTGAATGTCCTGCATTTTGTGTAAAGCGAAAACAGATTTTAGGAGCATATAGCTTCAAATTACTGGCGGATCTGAAAAACGTTAACTTAAGCAGTCTGCTAATGTTTTTGGAACAATGTGGTTGGTTCAACAAAGGAAAGTAATTGAGAAGGTTCAGCGGTTAAAACCAGGGCTGTGGAGCCGGAGTCGGAGTCGGAGTCGGAGTCTTGGTGTCGAAGTCTGAAGATTTTGCTGGAGTCGGAGTCGGAGTCGTAAAAATTTTGCTCGACTCCGGCTAAACCAAATTTTTTAAAACACTTCACACTTTTGTAACTAAGCAAGTTTTTACGCAAATTAGTTTCCATTGTGTTATTCATTCGATCAATGTACAGCATGATTGTAAATGAAAATCAACTTCCAATTACGGCTATCTTTTTATGGTTCCTAGAATGTTAGACTAGCAGATGGGCTGGATCGATCCATTTTAATGCCCATATCAATTTATTTAAAATATTTCGAACAATCGAAATTATTTTTTTTAATTTTATTTTAAGGCCATATACATATGTGGAATATTGACAGAATATTTTTTCTAAGTTGTTTTTTATAGAAAATTTTGTCAAAATGTTATTTCTATAAAAAGTTTTGTCAAAATTTTATTTCTATAGCAAATTTTGTCAAACTTTTATTTCTATAAAAAATTTATTCAAAATTTTATTACTATAGAAATATTTTTTTCTATAGAAAATTTAGTCAAAATTTTATTTCTATAGAAAATTGAGTCAAAATGTTGTTTCTATTTCTATTGATTATTTTATTTCTATAAAAATTTAAGTCAAAATTTTATTTCTATAGAAAAGTTTGCCAAAATTTTTGATAATTTTATTTCTATAAAAATTTAAGTCAAAATTTTATTTCTATAGAAAATTTTGCCAAAATTTTGTAGTAATAGATTTTTTTATTAGAAAATTTGGTCAACATTTTGTAGTAATAGATTTTTTTAATAGAAAATTTGGTCAAAATTATATTTCTAAAAAAAATTTTGTCAAATTTTATTTCCATAGAAAATTTAGTAATTTTTTTTCTATATAATATTTTGCAGAATTTTATTTACTACATAAAAAAATGTTTAAAATTGTAGTTTTATTGATATTTTTTTCAAAATTTTATTTCTGTAAGAAAAAATTGTCAAATTTTAATTCTATAGCAAATTTTCTCAAATTTTTTTCTTACTGATGTTCACTGATACTCACTGCTATAAAAAATGTATTCAAAATGTTATTGCTATAGAAATATTTTTTTCTATATAAAATTTAGTCACAATTTTATTTCTATAGAAAATTTAGTCAAAATTTTGTTTCTATAGAATATTTTGCAAAATTTTATTTCTATAGAAAATTTTGCAAAATTTTGTTTGCTACACAATTTTTTTTAAATTGTATTTCTATTGATAATTTTTTCAAACTTTTATTTCTATAAAAAAATTTTGCCAAATTTTATTTCTATAAACATTTTATACAAAATTTTATTTCTACATATTTGCTCAAAATTTGATTTCTTTAGAAAATTTTGCCAAAAATTTATTTCTATAGAAAATTTAGTCAAAATTTTGTTTCTGTAGAAAATTTTGCAAAATTTTATTTCTATATAAAATTTTGCAATATTTTTCCAAAATTTTATGCTCACTGATACTCACTGCTAAGTCGAAAACTTGTAGAAATGACTAAAATTTTCAAAATTTTCAATGAATGAATCATAAATGCATTTTTGCGAAATTGTCTAAACAATTACAAATATTTCCCAAATATTGCCCGAGATTTTGTAAAAGTCTGATTTGAGATTTTATCAAAATGTCGATCTAAATACAAAGTTGTGCAGAGTATATTATAATCGGCCCGCCCGACTTTAGACCTTCCTTGCATTTTTATTTTTTGTTAAAGTTGTATTACGTCCCATAACGTTAGATTTAAATTTTAGGTACATAGATTTTGTAGAAGTATATACAATTTTGTCTAAATCGATTCAGATTCAAATTCATGCATATGGGAATATAAACCTTTATATAGCTCGCAACAAATTTATCAATAATTTTGGTCCACAAATACATATACTGTCGGTATCTTCTCATATTATGATGGGTATTTATATCATTATTCTTTTTATTAAACATTGCCCTAAAATTGAAATATAGAGTTCAATTGGCATCTAATGTGAAATTAAGACCTTTTTTTTAAACACATAAATAAATACGATACTTTATATCGATCCACTTACGGTACCCCCACAATAGAACTACAAATTATTGGTATTAAAATGAGATTTAGTTATATTACCCGGAGTCGACTCCGGAGTCGGAGTCGGAGTCGAGCTGATGAAAAATGCTGGAGTCGGAGTCGAGCAAAATTGGCTCGACTCCACAGCCCTGGTTAAAACTAGAAGTGCCCATATGTAATAGGTACTTTTAGTTAAAGTGGTATCACAATGGACTGAATAGTCTAAGTGAGCCTGAATCTTAATCGGGCTGCCACTTTAACCTAACCTAACCTTGGACAAGTAAAAAACTTCATATTAGAGAAATGCGGCTTCTACACCGAAAGAATTTTCTTCGTAAAAAGAACGAAAAATTTCGTTAAAAGTACGAAATTTGTCATTGTTTTACAACCAAAGAAACTTTTCATTAAAAGTACGAAATATTTCGTACTTTTTACGAAGAAAAGTTCTTCCAAAATTTTCGTAGTTTGTAAGAAAAAATTCGTACTTTTTATGAAGAATTTTCGTACTTTTTATGAAAAATTTTCGTACTTTTTATGAAACAATTTCGTTCTTTTTATGAAAATGTTTCGTACTTTTTATGAAAAACTTTCGTACTTTTTTCAAAAATGTTCGAACTTTTAGAAGAAAAAAATTATAGTCGAAAGTGCATTTGACTGTAGTTACAAGTGTGAACAATGACATCACTACTTTACATCTTAAGTTTTTGAACAATTTTTAGTTTTATTGCTTCACTTTTATTCATAGCGCGCTATCACCCAAATGAGAAGTAGCATAGACTTGCATAAAACAATAGAATAAAGGAATACACTCAAGCACATTATAAAAGACAATTTAATGTCGCGAACGGAAATTTTACAACTTCCATGAAACTTCTTCGTTATTTCAAAGAAAATATTTCGTACTTGTTATGAAGAAATTTTAACGCAGAATGTTTCGTAAAATATTCGTAAAAACTTCTTCACACAATTCATGAAATTTGAAGAAAGTTTCGTTAAAAGTACGAACTTTTTACGAAGAAAAGTTAATGTAGAATATTTCGTAGAAGTTTCGTATATTCGTAATATGTTCTTCGTAAAATTTACGAAAATGAATAAACATTTCGTTATTTTAATGGAGAATTCACGAAGAATAGTTAATGAAGAATTCTTCGTAAAATTAACGAAGAGAATTCTCTCGGTGTACGCTAACCAAAATTTGCATTCGTATTTTAAGGACATGAAACCTTTGGCCTCACGACAGTATTTTTTTCAGTGCATGAACTGAAAAAACAGTAAACCCACCAGCAAGAAAAATTTTGATTAGTTTTAGAAAATTTAGTTTATTTTTAGAAAAATTTAACTAAACAGTATTTTAAACGCTGACAGCATGCCGATATCACAAAAATAAGTAAATATTTTTCGACAAATTCAAGAAAATTGATTACACACAAAAAAATTTCACGAAATTTTTTCCAATTAAAATTTTAATTGAGTTTTAAAAAATATTCAATTAAAAATTTAATTGTTTCAACAAATTTTTTAATTGAAACAAAAATCAATTACACATAAAAAATTTTTTTTCTGATTCAATCACGAAATTAATTGATTCAATTAATTTTTTTAATTGAAATGTCTTCAATCACAGAAATGATAGTATCAATTAAAAAATTAATTGAAAGTCAATTAAAAAAATAATTGATCCAATTAAAAAATTAATTGATACTATTAATTTTTGTGATTGATTTATGTTTCAATTAAAAATTTGTTGAACCAATTAAATTTTGAATTGAATATTTTTTTTTAACTCAATTAAGATTTTAATTGGAAAAATGTTCGTGAAATTTTGTTCTGTGTACAAAAATAATAGTATCAATTAATTTTTTAATTGAATTAATTAACTTTTTAATTGACCTTCAATTAATTTTTTAGTTGATACTATCATTTCTGTGGTTGAAGACATTTCAATTAAAAATTAATTGGATCAATTAATTTCGTGATTGAATCAGAAAGATTTTTTTTTTTGTGTAGACATAATTATTTTTTTCCTTTATTTAAGAAAATTTTGTAGTGTGAAGGAACAAATTGAAGTTTAGTGTCATACGAAGTTCAGTACACACAAAAAAATTTCACGAAAATTTTTCCAATTAAAATTTTAATTGAGTTTTAAAAAATATTCAATTAAAAATTTAATTGATTCAACAATTTTTTTAATTGAAACAAAAAATCAATCACAAAAATAATAGTATCAATTAATTTTTTAATTGGATCAATTAACTTTTGAATTGACATTCAATTAATTTTTTAATTGATACTATCATTTCTGTGATTGAAGACATTTCAATTAAAAATTAATTGGATCAATTAATTTCGTGATTGAATCAGAATTTTTTTTGTGTGTATGGACACGTTTGTAGTTACATTTACAAATTTGAAGAAAAAATGAATTATTTCTTGAGAGGTGCGAATTTGGTAAATCTTTATGCTTCATTTGTGTATAATCGGACATCACGCCGATATTACAAAAATAATCATTGTTCACAGAAAAAAATATCACCAAAATATTTCCAATTAAAAAGTTAATTGAAGTTGAAATTTTGTTCAATTAATAAATTAATTGGTACAATTAACTTTTTAATCAAGATAGAAACATTAAGTTAATTAAGCCAATGATTGAAATTTTAAAATTTTTAATTAAAAAGTTAATTGATACAATTAACTTTTAATCAAATTCAGAAGACTAAGTCAATTAAAAAAGTGATGAACTTTTTTTTTAAATTTTTAATTAAAATTTTTTTCAAACAATCAATTGTTAATCCAAATAAAATTTCTAAGCCAATTCAGAATGTAATTGAAAATAGTTACCTTTTTTTCATTACTAAATTTATTGAGTTTTGCAATCAACATCAATTAAATTTTTAATTGAATCAATTAAAAAATTAATTGAAATTTGGTAATGAAATCAATTAATTTTTTAATCAAGAATTTTTTCTATGCCCAATTAAAACTGTGATTGATACTATCATTTTCGTGATTGAAGACATTTCAATTAAAAAATTAATTGGATCAATTAATTTCGTGATTGAATCAGAAAAATTTTTTTTTGTGTGTTGTTGTTTTTTTGATTTCAGCTTAAAACCATACATTGGCTAAACTACAAGTGTAGCTTAACCAACAGAGGAAAAGAATGTTTGTCAAATTTATTTGGGCAAAGCCCTATTGACTGCAAGATGGTTGCAGATGGAATTACCACATTCCTCATCAGCATCCTCTACTTGCAGCAAAACTATCAACCAATTATCAGAATGAATGCAGGCAGTTCATTAAACCCAACAATAAACCACACTTGAAACTTCCGAAAAAAGGTTTTACATTGATAGCCGACTTATGCCGAAATAAATTCGTACAAACATCTCTTTTTTCCTTCACACAAAAATTTTTTCTCTGATACAAGCACGAAATTAATTGATCCAATTAATTTTTTAATTGAAATGTCTTCAATCACAGAAATGATAGTATCTATTAAAAAATTAATTGAAGGTCAATTAAAAAATTAATTGATTCAATTAAAGAATTAATTGATACTATTAATGTTTGTGATTGATTTTTGTTTCAATTAAAAAATTTGTTGATTCAATTAAATTTTTAATTGCATATTTTTTAAAACTCAATTAAAATTTTAATTGGAAAATTTTTCGTGAAATTTTTTTCTGTGTTTGCCACCATCAAATCATCGATTTGAGTGAAGTTGGCTGGGTTTTATTTTGAGCGTGTAAATATAAGTAAATATTTTTCGAAAAATTCAAGAAAATTTATTAGACATAATTATTTTTTTCCTTTATTTAAGAAAATTTTGTAGTGTGAAGGAGTAAATTGAAGTTTAGTGTCATACGAAGTTCAGTATTGACACATTTGTAGTAACATTTACAAATTTGAAGAAAAAATGAATTATTTCTTGAGAAGTGCGAATTTGGTAAATCTCTATGCATCATTTGTGTATAATCTGACATCACGCCGATATTATAAAAATAATTAAATATTTTTCGACAAATTCAAGAAAATTTATTAGACATAATTACATTTTTTTGACTTTAATAATTTAGAAAAAGTTTTTAAAATTATTTGTCTTTACATTTGAAATTGTCTTTACATTTGTTGCCTTTTTGCATCTTGACTACAAAGCAAAGAAGTGTTCAATAATAGAACATGTTTTTCGACACTTTAGTTTAAACCTGTTTTTTACTTAAAACATAGCATAATTTTTACTGGAAGTCGAGTCTGAATTTGGAAATTTATGTTGTCGTTAACACGTTGGTAAAGGACTTTGATAGCATATGAAGAAAACAACTTGAAAAAATGAAAAACAAAAAAATAAAATTCGCTTCCTAGAATCATGTACGTAAAATCCAGATTTAAGAGAATTGTGTCTAAAAGTATCCTCACCTGAATTCTCCGCTTCTTTGGCTCGGAGTCAACAACAAAATGATCAGTTTAAAATTCGGTCTGGCCGAACTTGTTTTTGTTTAGAGTTATTTCAAGATTATTGTGACTTGTATTTAGAGAAATTTCCAACTAGTCTCTAAGAGTTGAAAAGAGTCTAGACGAACTTATCTTTGTAAATATTGCATTAATTAATAAATTAAAAAAACAACAATTGGGATGGACTAACCTTGATCTTGGTCAGGAGATTCATCACGGATTGTCCAATAGATTAGAGAAGCCACTAATACCGGCACCAGTGCTATCACATACTTCATTTTAAATTTAAATATATTTATATTATTTTATGTATTTTGTACAGCGTTGTTAAAGTCATCCGTTGCCCTGAATCTTCAAAAGTTTACTGAAGCTATGAAAGTCTTTCCTTCTCTTGTAGATAAACTGCATGAAATTAAAATGGTGATAATTGATTTTTATGCAAAAAATAATTTGGTTCTTGTTGTGCAAAGGTATTTTATTCGATAACAGGTATTTATTTACTAAGTATTGAATAACAAGTATATACAGCAGTAAGTTCGGCCAGGCCGAATTTTAAATACCCACCACCATGTATCAAATATAACAGTTACCTTTGAAAATTCTTCGTCGTAGCGTCCCTACGGGAAATGGATCAACCACAGAACCGGTACAGGACTAGTCCCTGGTGTGTATGGACCATTCCCAGTTCTGGTCAAAACTTATGGAAGGGACCGGTCACTTTAATATGGGTTTGTCATTGACGGGGTAAATTTACATTTTAGGAAGCGTATTGAACTCATCCCAAAAGGACACGTCCTGGGACAATTTAGCAGGAGCACCCCATAGACAGGTCCTCAGGAACCAGTCTTGGACAAACCGGTACAGGACTAGTCCCTGGTGTGTATGGACCAATCCCAGTTCTGGTCAAAACTTATGGAAGGGACCGGTCACTTTAATATGGGTTTGTCATTGACGGGGTAAATTTACATTTTAGGAAGCGTATTGAACTCATCCCAAAAGGACACGTCCTGGGACAATTTAGCAGGAGCACCCCATAGACAGGTCCTCAGGAACCAGTCTTGGACAAACTCTTAGAAATCTGTTTCAATTTGGGTATCCCAATCGAACCCGAAATGAAAAAAAAAATTGAAATATGTCGAACAATAAGTTATTTTATTCTGATAATTTTAATTCACTAAATGTGATAATGCTTGATACTAAAATATTAGCGAGTACGGAAATAAATAAATTACCACTATTTAAAAGTTGCAACTAACTGGAGCACAGGTCCCAGTTCTTTGATAGGTCCGACAGTGGAAATTTGCTCCAATTTCCCATAGGGGTGTTACTTGATAATATATAGCGGTTTACTTGATAATGTATATAATGATAATATATGTTATAGAAATGATTAAATAATGCCCTGATTTGAAATCTAAAATCTAAAGAGAAGGAAATTTTAAATTCAGTTTCAAGCAACTTTCATGATCAGTGCTCCTTCTATTCCCTCAAGAAGTGAAATTGGTCCAAATGGAGCGATAAAAACTAAATCCGTTACAATTTCAGGCAAATCGGATAAAAACCAAGGAAATCGGTCTATATGGGTGCTATGCCAAAAATATGCACCGATACAGAAAATTCAGCACATATAGTTGTGGTTCTGCAAAAACCTACATAATTTAGAACCTAAATCGGAGGGCGGGTTTATAAGGGGGATATATCAAAATCTATACCGATACACAATTTATTCGGAACGCCTATTTATGTTGGACAAGCTAATTGAATAAAAACTACGGATTCTAGAATCTCAAGAAGTAAAATCGGGAGATCGGGCTATATGGGGGCTATAGCAAACCATAGACCGATACACACCATATTCGGCACTCCTGTTTGTAGTCCTAACATACCTTTACATTCACTGTTGATGGTTTTTCCCTTCTCAAGATAATCGATAAAAATTATTCCATGCGCATCCCAAAAAACAGATGCCATTACTTTGCCAGCGGACTTTTGAGTCTTTCCACGCTTCGGAGACGGTTCACCGGTCGCTTTCCACTCAGCCGACTGTCGATTGGACGGACTCAGGAGTGTAGTGAAGGAGCCATGTTTCATCCATTGTCACATATCGACGGAAAAACTCGGGTATATTACGAGTTAACAGCTGCAAACACCGCTCAGAATCATCAACACGTTGTTGTTTTTGGTCAAATGTGAGCTCGCGCGGTACCCATTTTGCACAGAGCTTCCGCATATCCAAATATTGATGAATGATATGACCAACACGTTCCTTTGATATCTTTAAGGCCTCTGCTATCTCGATCAACTTCATTTTACGGTCATTCAAAATCATTTTGTGGATTTTTTTGATGTTTTCGTCGGTAACCAACTCTTTCGGGCGTCCACTGCGTTCACCGCCCTCTGTGCTCATTTCACCACGCTTGAATTTAGCATACCAATCAATTATTGTTGATTTGCCTGGGGCAGAGTCCGGAAACTCATTATCAAGCCAAGTTTTTGCTTCCGCCGTATTTTATCAAAACACGAAATTCCTTTTTTCCATTTTTTTACAATAACAAAAGTTGCTTCACAAAAGATGCTCTATCTCACAAACTAATTGACTTACAGACGTCAAATTTTGACACGAATCATTTGAAGGTTTGTACTATATAAAAATAACATGCATTTAATACTAGCGACGCCATCTATGTGTCAGACCGGGGACTTATCAGCCAACCTGTTAATGCCAGATGTGCCTATCGTAGTGGATTACACTTTGGCGAGTCCACTTTTCGACAAAAAGTTTGAGTCTCTAATCCCCAACAGTGAGGCGTGGTGAACACAGAACCCGGGGAATAAAGAATATATAGATTTCTACACTGATGGCTCCAAATTGGATGGACAAGTGGGTTTCGGAGTATATTCTAATGATCTGGAACTTCGAATAGCGAATAGATTACCTAATCACTGTAGTGTTTTTCACGCTGAAATATTAGAAATAAGACAGGTGGCGAATTGGCTGAGAAGTTCCAAAAATTGTTGGCATTCATATATACTCAGACAGACAACCTGCAATAAAATGCTTGGACTCTGTGTTCCTCAACTCGAAAACGGCCATCTACTGCCGCAAATCTTTCAATGAGATAGCTGAGCAGAATCTGTTTGTATGCCCCTGGCTACCTGCAAGCTCATGCTGCGTGAGAAGGCTCTTAGGATGGCCAATATTCGATGGGAGAATTGCAAGGGTTGTAACGACACCAAGCAAATATGGCCCCATTTAACCTTAAACCGCACACTAGATATGCTAATGTTCTCGAGACGTCAGGTATCACTCCTGATATCTGCTATAACGGGTCGCTGCCTGATAGGAGATTTTGCAAAAACTATTGGCGCGAAGTATAATGACTATTGAATGAGCTGTCATGATGCGGAGGAAAAGGAATCAATTAAACACCTCTTGTGTGAATGTCCTACATTTTGTGTAAAGCGCAAGCAGATTTTAGGAGCATATAGCTTCAAATTACTGGCGGATCTGGAAAACGTTAACTTAAGCAGTCTGCTAATGTTTTTGGAACAATGTGGTTGGTTCAACAAAGGAAAGTAATTGAGAAGGTTCAGCGGTTAAAACTAGAAGTGCCCATATGTAATAGGTACTTTTGGTTAAAGTGGTATCACAATGGACTGAATAGTCTAAGTGAGCCTGAATCTTAATCGGGCTGCCACTTTAACCTAACCTAACCTTGGACAAGTAAAAAAACTTCATATTAGAGAAATGCGGCTTCTACGCTAACCAAAATTTGCATTCGTATTTTAAGGAAACAAAATTTTTAATTGAAACAAAAATCAATTACACACAAAATTTTTTTTTCTGATTCAATCACGAAATTAATTGATTCAATTAATTTTTTAATTGAAATGTCTTCAATCACAGAAATGATAGTATCAATTAAAAAAATAATTGAAAGTCAATTAAAAAAATAATTGATCCAATTAAAAAATTAATTGATACTATTAATTTTTGTGATTGATTTATGTTTCAATTAAAAAATTTGTTGAACCAATTAAATTTTTAATTGAATATTTTTTTAACTCAATTAAGATTTTAATTGGAAAATTTTTTTTCTGTGTACAAAAATAATAGTATCAATTAATTTTTTAATTGAATTAATTAACTTTTTAATTGACCTTCAATTAATTTTTTAGTTGATACTATCATTTCTGTGGTTGAAGACATTTCAATTAAAAATTAATTGGATCAATTAATTTCGTGATTGAATCAGAAAGAATTTTTTTTGTGTGTAGACATAATTATTTTTTTCCTTTATTTAAGAAAATTTTTTAGTGTGAAGGAACAAATTGAAGTTTAGTGTCATACGAAGTTCAGTACACACAAAAAAAATTCACGAAAATTTTTCCAATTAAAATTTTAATTGAGTTTTAAAAAATATTCAATTAAAAATTTAATTGATTCAACAATTTTTTTAATTGAAACAAAAAATCAATCACAAAAATAATAGTATCAATTAATTTTTTAATTGGATCAATTAACTTTTGAATTGACATTCAATTCATTTTTTAATTGATACTATCATTTCTGTGATTGAAGACATTTCAATTAAAAATTAATTGGATCAATTAATTTCGTGATTGAATCAGAAAAATTTTTTTTTGTGTGTATGGACACGTTTGAAGTTACATATACAAATTTGAAGAAAAAATGAATTATTTCTTGAGAAGTGCGAATTTGGTAAATCTTTATGCTTCATTTGTGTATAATCTGACATCACGCCGATATTACAAAAATAATCATTTTTGTTGTTTTTTTTTGATTTAAGCTTAAAACCATACATTGGCTAAACTACAAGTGTAGCTTAACCAACAGAGGAAAAGAATGTTTGTCAAATTTATTTGGGCAAAGCCCTATAGACTGCAAGATGGTTGGATGAACGGACGTTTCGGAATTACCACATTCCTCATCAGCATCCTCTACTTGCAGCAAAACAATCAACCAATTATCAGAATAAATGCAGGCAGTTCATTAAACCCAACAATAAACCACACTTGAACCTTCCGAAAAAAGGTTTTACATTGATAGCCGGCTTATGCCGAAATAAATTCGTACAAACATCTCTTTTTTCCTTCACACAAAAAAATATTTTCTGATTCAATCACGAAATTAATTGATCCAATTAATTTTTTAATTGAAATGTCTTCAATCACAGAAATGATAGTATCAATTAAAAAATGAACTGAAGGTCAATTAAAAAATTAATTGATTCAATTAAAGAATTAATTGATACTATTAATGTTTGTGATTGATTTTTGTTTCAATTAAAAAATTTGTTGATTCAATTAAATTTTTAATTGAATATTTTTTAAAACTCAATTAAAATTTTAATTGGAAAATTTTTCGTGAAATTTTTTTCTGTGTTTGCCACCATCAAATCATCAATTTGAGTGAAGTTGGCTGGGTTTTATTTTGAGCGTGTAGCATTTGTGGGGTAACATATAGGTCTGGGAGATAAACCGCAGTTACATATTTAAGAAAATTAAGGGGTACATGTCTATGGGTGCTTTGTGTCAATCTGACTATAGCTCATAGTCAATGTTGCCAGGGAAAATGTTCGGTTTACCCTACAAGGACAAAAAAGTTCCCTACTTTGCCATACATTCCCAAACAATTTTCCCTACTATATTTTTCGTTAAAAATTTTACAAAACAAAAATGGTTCTAAGTACTTTATTATCTTAAAACATGAATATGCAACGTATATAACTTAGAATATAAATTTGTATTACCACCACGGTTGCCGCAGTTGGTAGAATTCTACCCAAATTAGTAACCTTTTATGTTAAATCTCTATAAAAATAAAATTTTGGAAAAAGTTTCTATAAACAAATTTTTGTGAGAAATTTTTCTATAGAAATAAAATTTTGACAATAAATTCTATAGAAATAAAATTTTGAGAAAATATTTTATAGAAATAATATTTTGAAAAAAAATTTCTATAGAAATACAATTTTGACAAAATGTTCTATAGAAATAAAATGTTGACAAAATTTTCTACAGGAATAAAGTTTACCACACATTGTTAAAGATCAAGCCTTGCCGGCTTCTAATTTCCTCCTTTAGAGCCACCAAAATGTAAAAACTATTACAAAATGTGTTGAGTGAAAATGTCCTACATTGTGGCCCTACGTCACTACAAGACGCTATATATTAGAAAAACCCTACATATAGGGAATTTCCCCTACTTCTAGCAACACTGGCTGTGTTGATATTGCGCCTACGGAGTTAGTTTGCCACTAATATTGAGCCCATTATTAAAAAAGAGAAAATCGTTAAATTAGTGTGGGTAATATATACAAATTTGTAAAAATCGAGCAATATTCTTATGTAAGAGCTACAAGTACGTATAAGTACGATCGGCTAGTACATCAAAATTTGAAATTTGAGTAACATTGGTTAATAAATAAGAGTACTATGGCCAAATTTGGGAAAATGGAGCGATGCATATATATGGGAGTTATATCTAAACCTGAACCAATTTGCATAATATTTTGCGGGTTTGATTAATACCTCAAAAGGTTACCTTGTGCAAGATTTGAGTAAGATCAGTTAAGAAATGAGGCCTGTATGGTCAAACATAAGGTTATTAGATGCGAATTTTTCAAAATCGGGTGATACATATATAGGAGCTATATCTACATCTAAACCGATTTCGATGAAATTTTGCACATATAGTTAGTACTATAGAGGACTGAATCTAGCAAACTTTTAGTAAGATCGGTTAATAAATAAGGGTTCTATGGCCAAATTTGGGAAAATCGGGCTATACATATATATGGGAGCTATATCTAAATCTGAACCGATTTCGATGATTTTTTGCACATATAGTAAGTGCTACAGAAGACTACATTTAGTCAAATTTGGGTCAGATCGGTTGATAAATAAGGGTTTTATGGCCAAATTTAGAAAAATCGGGCGGTACATATATATGGGAGCTATATCTAAATCTGAACCGATTTCGATGATTTTTTGCACATATAGTAAGTGCTATAGAAGACTACATTTAGCCAAATTTGGGTCAGATCCGTTGATAAATAAGGGTTTTGTGGCCAAATTTGGGAAAATCGGGCGATACATATATATGGGAGCTATATCTAAATCTGAACCGATTTGGATGAAATTTTGCAGACTTGAAGGGCGATGGAAAAGATTACCTTTTGCCAAATAGGGTGACGATGCGTTTGCAAAAACGCGCAACGCGACTCCATTTGTCGAAATCGGGCGATACATATATATGGGAGCTATATCTAAATTTGATCCGATTTCTTCCAAATTCAATAGCGTACGTCCTTGTGCTCAAAAAACTCCCTGTACCAAATTTCATCAAAATCGGTTAATAATTGCGACCGGAATCCTGTGAACAACAAATACATGGACAGCCGGACGGACACCAAGCGCTAGATCGACTCAGGAGGTGATTCTGAGTCGATCGGTATATATTTTATGGGGTCTAAAATCAATATTTCTGGTAGGCACATTTTTTGGCCGATCAAATTTATTATACCCAAACCACTATGTGGTTTAGGGTATAAAAATAAGTAAATATTTTTCGACAAATTCAAGAAAATTTATTAGACATAATTACATTTTTTTGACTTTAATAATTTAGAAAAAGTTTTTAAAATTATTTGTCTTTACATTTGAAATTGTCTTTACATTTGTTGCTTTTTTGCATCTTGACTACAAAGCAAAGAAGTGTTCAATAATAGAACATGTTTTTCGACACTTTAGTTTAAACCTGTTTTTTACTTAAAACATAGCATAATTTTTACTGGAAGTCGAGTCTGAATTTGGAAATTTATGTTGTCGTTAACACGTTGGTAAAGGACTTTGATAGCATATGAAGAAAACAACTTGAAAAAATGAAAAACAAAAAAATAAAATTCGCTTCCTAGAATCATGTACGTAAAATCCAGATTTAAGAGAATTGTGTCTAAAAGTATCCTCACCTGAATTCTCCGCTTCTTTGGCTCGGAGTCAACAACAAAATGATCAGTTTAAAATTCGGTCTGGCCGAACTTGTTTTTGTTTAGAGTTATTTCAAGATTATTGTGACTTGTATTTAGAGAAATTTCCAACTAGTCTCTAAGAGTTGAAAAGAGTCTAGACGAACTTATCTTTGTAAATATTGCATTAATTAATAAATTAAAAAAACAACAATTGGGATGGACTAACCTTGATCTTGGTCAGGAGATTCATCACGGATTGTCCAATAGATTAGAGAAGCCACTAATACCGGCACCAGTGCTATCACATACTTCATTTTAAATTTAAATATATTTATATTATTTTATGTATTTTGTACAGCGTTGTTAAAGTCATCCGTTGCCCTGAATCTTCAAAAGTTTACTGAAGCTATGAAAGTCTTTCCTTCTCTTGTAGATAAACTGCATGAAATTAAAATGGTGATAATTGATTTTTATGCAAAAAATAATTTGGTTCTTGTTGTGCAAAGGTATTTTATTCGATAACAGGTATTTATTTACTAAGTATTGAATAACAAGTATATACAGCAGTAAGTTCGGCCAGGCCGAATTTTAAATACCCACCACCATGTATCAAATATAACAGTTACCTTTGAAAATTCTTCGTCGTAGCGTCCCTACGGGAAATGGATCAACCACAGAACCGGTACAGGACTAGTCCCTGGTGTGTATGGACCATTCCCAGTTCTGGTCAAAACTTATGGAAGGGACCGGTCACTTTAATATGGGTTTGTCATTGACGGGGTAAATTTACATTTTAGGAAGCGTATTGAACTCATCCCAAAAGGACACGTCCTGGGACAATTTAGCAGGAGCACCCCATAGACAGGTCCTCAGGAACCAGTCTTGGACAAACCGGTACAGGACTAGTCCCTGGTGTGTATGGACCAATCCCAGTTCTGGTCAAAACTTATGGAAGGGACCGGTCACTTTAATATGGGTTTGTCATTGACGGGGTAAATTTACATTTTAGGAAGCGTATTGAACTCATCCCAAAAGGACACGTCCTGGGACAATTTAGCAGGAGCACCCCATAGACAGGTCCTCAGGAACCAGTCTTGGACAAACTCTTAGAAATCTGTTTCAATTTGGGTATCCCAATCGAACCCGAAATGAAAAAAAAAATTGAAATATGTCGAACAATAAGTTATTTTATTCTGATAATTTTAATTCACTAAATGTGATAATGCTTGATACTAAAATATTAGCGAGTACGGAAATAAATAAATTACCACTATTTAAAAGTTGCAACTAACTGGAGCACAGGTCCCAGTTCTTTGATAGGTCCGACAGTGGAAATTTGCTCCAATTTCCCATAGGGGTGTTACTTGATAATATATAGCGGTTTACTTGATAATGTATATAATGATAATATATGTTATAGAAATGATTAAATAATGCCCTGATTTGAAATCTAAAATCTAAAGAGAAGGAAATTTTAAATTCAGTTTCAAGCAACTTTCATGATCAGTGCTCCTTCTATTCCCTCAAGAAGTGAAATTGGTCCAAATGGAGCGATAAAAACTAAATCCGTTACAATTTCAGGCAAATCGGATAAAAACCAAGGAAATCGGTCTATATGGGTGCTATGCCAAAAATATGCACCGATACAGAAAATTCAGCACATATAGTTGTGGTTCTGCAAAAACCTACATAATTTAGAACCTAAATCGGAGGGCGGGTTTATAAGGGGGATATATCAAAATCTATACCGATACACAATTTATTCGGAACGCCTATTTATGTTGGACAAGCTAATTGAATAAAAACTACGGATTCTAGAATCTCAAGAAGTAAAATCGGGAGATCGGGCTATATGGGGGCTATAGCAAACCATAGACCGATACACACCATATTCGGCACTCCTGTTTGTAGTCCTAACATACCTTTACATTTCTAGTAAAGTAAAATCAGGAGATGTTTGTGGTTCTAAAATACCTCTAGATTTCGAATTTTAGGCAAATCGGATAAAAAATAAGGTTTCTGGAAGCCCAAGACCTCAAATCGTTGAGTCGGTTTATATGGGGACTATACCAAAACATGGACCTATACACCTCATTTTCGATACTCTTATTTTTGGTCCTAAAATAACTATAAATTTCCAATTTCAGGAAAATCGGATTGAAAATACGGTTTCTAGAAGCCCAAGAAGTAAAATTGGGAGATCGGTCTCTATAGGGGCTATACCAAAAACAGGCACCGATAGGCATCATTTTCGGCACACCCGGCACAAGCCCAAGACCTCAAATCGTTGAGTCGGTTTATATGGGGACTATACCAAAACATGGACCTATACACCTCATTTTCGATACTCTTATTTTTGGTCCTAAAATACCTCTAGGTTTCCAATTTCAGGCAAATCGGATAGAAAATACGGTTTCTAGAAGCCCAAGAAGTAAAATTGGGAGATCGGACTAAAGGGTAATACGGTCAACTTTTGGTCAAGGGAAAACGTGTGTAAATCGGTGAAATCGTTTATTTAAAAAAATCAAATTAAATTTCTTTTTCAAGTTCAATTAGTATAAAATTCAGGAAAAATATTCAGCTAGGCTTTCGCTTTTCCAAATCCGAATTGCCGGGCCTCACGCTTGACACCTGCCATCAGATTTTAAACAGCCACCTTGTCCACCTTCTTCGCCGCAGAAAGCCAGTTTGTCTTAAACTGCTGCTCGTCCTTAGCAGTTTTTTGGTCTTCTTTAGGTTCCGCTTGACAATAGCCCAGTATTTCTCAATTGGGCGGAGCTCTGGCGTGTTGGGAGGGTTCTTGTCCTTGGGAACCACCTGCACGTTGTTGGCGGCGTACCACTCCATGGCCTTTTTACCGTAATGGCAAGATGCCAAATCCGGCCAAACCAGTACGGAACAACCGTGTTTCTTCAGGAAAGGCAGCAGACGTTTATTCAAACACTCTTTCACGTAAATTTCTTGCTTGACAGTCCCGGAAGCTATGAAAATGCTGCTTTTCAAGCCACAGGTACAGATGGCTTGCCAAACCAGATATTTCTTTGCGAACTTTGACAGTTTTATGTGCTTGAAAATATCTGCTACCTTTCCCCTTCCTTTTGCCGTATAAAACTCCTGTCCTGGAAGCTGCTTGTAGTCGGCTTTGACGTAGGTTTCGTCGTCCATTACCACGCAGTCAAACTTCGTCAGCATCGTCGTGTACTGCCTCCGGGATCGCGTTTTGGCCGTCGTATTTTGTTTATCATCGCGATTTGGAGTCACTACCTTCTTGTAAGTCGATAGCCCGGCTCGTTTTTTGGCTCGATGCACGGTTATAGACGATACACCCAGCTTATTTGCGGCATCTCGGAGAGAGAGGTTAGGGTTTCGCTTGAAACTACCGGCAACACTCTTTGTCGTCTCAGCGGCTTCCGGTTTTCGATTTCCCCCGATCCAGACTTCCTGGCTGTCGACAAACGTTCCCCAAACACTTTAATTACATTTGTAACGGATTTGGCAACTTTTAGCGATTTTGCCAGCTTTGCGTGCGAGTAGCTCGGATTTTCGCGATGCGCGAGCAAAATTTTGATACGCTGCTCTTCTTGCTTGGACGGCATTTTGACAACTGTAGAGTGAATTCCAAAATCAAAATAGGAGCAACATTATACACACACACCTTCAAAATGAGGGGTGTTCCGGGGGTTTAAATGCAAAATTGAAAGAAATACGTCAAGTTTATATTGACCAAATTTTGACCGTATCACCCTTTAATTCGATTGTGTATAACAGTCTTTCGTAGAAGTTTCTACGCAATCCATGGTGGAGGGTACATAAGATTCAGCCTGGCCGAACTTACGGCCGTTTATACTTGTTTTTTTGCTAAAATTGTGTTCCACCCTAGTGCATTAGCCAACTTAAATTTTGAGTCTATAGATTTTGTAAAAGTCTATCAAATTCTGTCCAAATCGAGTGATATTTAAATGTATGTATTTGGAACAAACCTTTATATATACACGCACGAAAAAGACTGTTTTTCATATGTTTGGGTATAAACATTATATGTTTGGAACTCAAATTTTTAAACACAATATTTTTGAGTGCAAACATATAATGTTCATAAACTAGCATAATATGTTTGGGACATATATGTTAACATGTTAGAACATATTATGTTTGGGACATAAAATGTTTGTAAATATAATATGCTTGGATTCAAGCATATATTAATTTAGAAATAGCCCATAAACATATATGTGTTTACAAAGAGAGACAAAGTGTATGCTGGAAGTAAAATAATGAAAGTAACCAATTGGCGCATTACAAATATATATACACAAAGAAAATTTCATTAAATATAGGAAAAATACTATGTGTGAATATAAACAAGTATAAATTTACATATTATGAGTAAACATATATATGTTGTGATATAAGACTTCGCCAAAAATTGAATATGCTTAAGTAAAATATTAAAATGAGTATTCGGAGAGAAAATTCATTCGGAACCAAGATAAAATATATTTGAAAAAACAAGTAAGTAAAGTCTAAAGTATATTATACCCTTCCCCCCTATGTAGGCCAACATTTGTGTTACCATCTCAACTACTTCACATTTGCTGGATTCTATATAAAGGAGAAAATTTTTTTACTTCTACAAAATCTCTAGAATTAAAATTTAAATCGGCTAATGCTATCTAGTTAATTGGAGGAAACTTCCACTGAAAATGGGTCTAAAATGTGTAACAGTCTACCATATTTCCCCAACTCTAGTGTACGTTTATATGGGAGCTATATATATATAATCTGAACCGATTTTGACTAAATTTGACATGTATAGTTAGAATGGTAATTCTGCTATCTTTGCGAAATTTCACGTAAATGGGACTATAACTTTGGCCCCCTGGTCATATGAGTGCAAATCGGACGGAAGATATATATGGGAGCCATATCTAAATCTGAACCGATTTCAACCAAATTTGGCACAATTACCGATACTACTAAACGTACTCCTAGTGCGAAATTTGAAGCAAATCACGGCAAAACCCTGGATTTTGAGGCTATATAAGTTCAAATCGGACGAAAGAGATATATGGGAGCTATATCTAAACCTGAATAGATTTTGACCATATTTGGCACATACAATAGTATCGTTAAAAGTACCGCTTGTGCAAAATTTGAAGTAAGTCAGGGCAAAACTCTGGCTTTTGAGACCATATAAGTCCATATCGGGCGAAAAATATATATAAAAGCTATATCTAAATCTGAACCGATTTCAATCGAATTTGGCACGCATAACTATACTACCAATTGTACTCCTTGTGCAAAATTTCAAGCTAATCGGGATAAAACTCTTGCTTCTGGGTCCATATAAGTGCATATCGGGCGAAAGATATATATGGGAGCTATATCTAAATCTGAATCGATTTCAAATAAATTTGGCACGCATATCTACAATGCTAAATCTACTCCCTGTGCAAAATTTCAACCAAATTGGGCCAAAACTCTGGCTTTTAGGACCATATTAGTCCATATCGGGCGAAAGATATATATATGGGAGCTATATCTAAATCTGAACTGATTTCAATCAAATTTTGCACACTTGACTATACGACTAATTGTACTCCTAGTGCAAAATTTCAACCAAATTCGGCCAAAAATCTGGCTTCTGGTGCCATATAAGTCCATATCGGGCGAAAGATATATATGTTAGCTATATCTAACTCTGAACCGATTTCTTCCAAAATCAATAGGGTTATATTCTGACCCAAATTAGGAACATGTGCCAAATTTGAAGGCGATTGGACTTAAATTGCGACCTAGACTTTGATCACAAAAATGTGTTCACAGACAGACGGACGGACGGACGGACGGACAGACGGACATGGTTATATCGACTCAGGGACCCACCCTGAGCATTATTGCCAAAGACAATGTGTCTATCTCGTCTCCTTCTGGGTGTTACACACATATGCACTAACTTAAAATTCCCTGTTCCACAGTGTGGCGCAGGGTATAAAAAGAGGAAATCGGTCAATTAGTTGCGGGTAATAAATCCAAATTTCTGCAAATAGGGCAATAGATTTATGTAAGAGCTAAATGCAAGTCTAAATACGATGGGCTAGTACATCAAAATTTGAAATTTGAATAACATTGGTTAATAAATAAAAGTATTAATGCCAAATTTGGGAAAATCGAGTGATGCAAATATATGGGACCTGTATCTAAATCTGAACCAATTTGTATAATATTTTGCAGGTATGATTGATACCACAGAAGGTCACTTGGTGTAAAATTTGAGTACGATCAGTTAACAAATGAGGCCCCTATGGTCAAAAATAAGGTTATTAGGGCCAAATTTATCAAAATATATCTAAATCTGAACCGATTTCGATGGAATTTCGCACATACAGTTAGAGCTATAGAAGATTACATGTAGCCAAATTGGAGTACGATCGGTTGATAAATAATGGTTTTACGGCCAAATTTGACCAAATCGGGCGATACATATATATGGGAGCTATATCTAAATCTGAATCGATTTCGATGAAATTGCGTACATACAGTTAGAGGTATAGAAGATTATATTTAGCCAAGTTTGAGCAATATCGGTTGAGAAATAGGGGTTTTACGGCCAAATTTGGCAAAATCGGGCGATACATATATATGGGAGCTATATCTAAATCTGAAGAGATTTCGATTATTTTTGGCACATATTGTCAGTAACATAAAAGATTAGAGTAAGCCAAGTTTGAGTAAGATCGCTTAATAAATAAGGTTTTTATGGCCAAATTTGTGAAAATCGGGCGATACATATATATGGGAGCTATATCTAAATCTGAACCGATTTCGATGAAATTTTTAAAGGGTGATGAAAATGTTTACTATGTGCAAAATTTGATAACAATCGGTTTGTAAAAAAGCGCAACGTGACTCCATTTGTCGAAATCGGCCGATACATATATGTGAGCTATATCTAAATTTGATCCGACTTCTTCCAAATTCAATAGCGTTCGTCCTTGTGCCCAAAAAACACCCTGTACCAAATTTCATCCAAATCGGTTAATAATTGCGACCGGAATACTGTGAACAACAAATACATAGACAGACGGACGGACGGACACCAAGCGCTAGATCGACTCAGGAGATGATTCTAAGTCGATCGGTATATATTTTATTGGGTCTAAAGTCAATATTTCTGCTAGGCACATTTTTTGGCCGATCAAACTTATTATACCCTGGCCACTATGTGGTTTAGGGTATAAAAAAGTAAGATTTCATTATGCTGTGGAAAATTTCGATAAATACAATAAAATTTAACTACAAGCAAATAAATTTTTTCCAATAAAAATAAGTAAAATTTAGCGTTAGTTTAACTACGGAATTTTTTTTCTCTGTGGAGTGTGGAAAAAAATGCATATAAAAATCGAAATTAATAGACAATTAAAAATTCGAGCCATTTTATTTAACAAAATTTAACAACGTCGCACTTAAATACTAAATATAGGTATTCATCATATATTTGATTTTTCCCATGTTATTGAATTTTCTTTTGTTCCTTTCGCAAATCTGAAAATGGAAAAATAGTTAAAATTTATTTTAAAAAAATATTTTAGAATTATTAATATTATCCCTATTTAGGTCTACTGTTTCATTAGATGATTAATACGAATTTAATCATAAAACCAGATGTGTACATCCAGTACACACAATAAAAGTGTCTCGTAAATTCAAGAAGATTTTTACAATAATTTATTACAAGAATTTTCCCAAATATTAGTTAATTTTTCGTATCTTCAACGAAAATTAACTACACGAAAGGAAATTTTACAAATTTTAAGTAGCAATCGTTTAGTTCATGGCCTACAAAATACGAAGGAAATTTCTTTAAAAACTGATAGTTAAAAATTCTCTTGTCATACTATAAAACTACTAAAACTACTAGTAAAAAATAAGCACAATTTACTATAAGATTTTTTTGTATGCGAAAATATTTTTTTACGAAAAATGAACTTGAAAGCGGATAGCAATTTCTTACTGGCAATTCCTATAGTTAATAATAATTGGTAGAATCTTTCTCAATGTAATGTAAAAATGTCTATAAATTTAATGACATGTGACATTAAATTTATAGACATTTTTGTCAAAAATGGCATGATAACATTTCATGAAGGTTTTGTTAATTTTAAGTTAAACTTTTCATTGTTATTTAAATCTGATGTGCCTTTACGAATATTGTTCTTAGAGTAAATTGTGAGCAGATGCCACGACTTCTTTGAAAAATTTGTCGACTTTTGGACTGTATATCAGAGAAATGCTTCGTATTTCAAGCACATGAAATGGAGAAAATAACTTAATAAGAAAAAATAATGTAATCCAAATTTTAAGACATTGTGATAATAAGAAATTATCATTTGTTTTCGCAGTTGATACCGGAAGTAAATGAAGATATATTGATTAAATACATGAAATAAAGATATTGACCAAATAAGCAATTACCTGCTTGCTTGCGGCAACCTGTACTAGTGTGGCTTGAGTTTGATTTCGAGAAAAGAGTCAGGACCCCAGTTCCCGTCTTCCTGTTTTTTTGTATCATATTTCTTGGCTATTTTAATTGTTGTGGCATTCTCATTTCTTGGCATTTGCTTTAGATTTATCATTAATGCATCAATTAGTTGGCCAAGAGGATACTCGATCAGTAGACATGCAAAAAATGCCACAATAATTGATAAAAATATGGTAATCATACCTTGGCCATTCTGTAAAACAAGAAATATTGAAAAAAAATGTATGTTATTCATATTGATAGCAGATGGTGATATGATATTGTATAATAATAAGGTTGTATCATATACCAAGGAAGGTATAGACGTCTTTTAATAATTCACAATGTTTTTGTTTATTTGCAGTACGCAGTCATTGCACTCAATTGCGCAGGCAAGTGACTCATTTTTTTTATACCCTCCACCATAGGATGGTGGTATATTAACTTTGTCATTCCATTTGTAACACATCGAAATATTGCTCTAAGACCCCATAAAGTATATATATTCTGGGTCGTGGTGAAATTCTGAGTCGATCTAAGCATGTACGTCCGTCCGTCCGTCCGTCTGTTGAAATCACGCTAACTTCCGAACGAAACAAGCTATCGACTTCAAACTTGGCACAAGTAGTTTTTATTGATGTAGGTCGGATGGTATTGCAAATGGGCCATATCGGTCCACTTTTACGTATAGCCCCCATATAAACGGACCCCCAAATTTCGCTTGCGGAACATCAAAGAGAAGCAAATTTCATCCGATCTGGCTGAAATTTAGTACACGGTGTTAGTATATGGTCTCTAATGACCATGCAATTGGTCCATATCGGTCCATAATTATATATAGCCCCCATATAAACCGATCCTCCGATTTGGCTCGCGGAGCCTTTAAGAGAAGCAAATTTTATCCGATCCGGCTGAAATTTGGTACATGGTGTAAGTATATGGTCTCTAACAGCTATGCATAAATTGGTCCACATCGGTCAATAATTAGATATAGCCCCCATATAAACCGATCCCCCAATTTGGCTTACGGAGACTCTAAGAGCAGAAAATTTCATCCGATCCGGCTGAAATTTAGTACACGGTGTTAGTATATGGTCTCTAATGACCATGCAAAAATTGGTCCACATCGGTCCATAATTATATATAGCCCCCATATAAACCGATCCCCCGATTTGGCTTACGGAGCCTCTAAGAGAAGAAAATTTCATCCGATCCGGCTGAAATTTGGTACATGGTGTTAGTATATGGTGTTAGTATATAGTATATGGTGTTAATATCTAGTATATGGTATCTAACAACGATGCAAAAATTGGTCCACATCGATCCATAATTATATATAGCCCCCATATAAACCGATCCCCAGATTTGGCTTGCGGAGCCTCTAAGATTAGCAAATTTCATTCGATCCGGCTGAAATTTGGTGAATGGTGTCAGCATATGATCTTTAACAACCATGCAAAAATTGGTCCACATCGGTCCATAATTATATATAGCCCCCATATAAACCGATCCCAGATTTGGCTTGCGGAGCCTCTAAGTGATGCAAATTTCATCCGATCCGGCTGAAATTTGGTTTTAAGACTTTATTTCTATAGAAAATTTTATCAAAATTTTGTTTCTATAGAAAATTTTGTTAAAATTTTATTGCTGTAGAAAAGTTTGTAAAAAGTTTATTTCTATTGAAAATTTTTTCAAAATTTTATTTCTATAGAAAATTTTGTCAAAATTGTATTACTACAATAAATATTGTCAAACTGAATTATATACGTATTTAATCAGCCTTTTTTTGTTTAATATATACCCCGTATGGACTATCTTACAATTGAGAAGACGGTGTTAAGAAGTTTTAAGATGCCTTGCCATCGGCAAGTGTTACCGCAACCCAAGTAATTCGATTGTGGATGACAGTCTTTAGTACAAGTTTCTATGCAATCCATGGTGGAGGGTACATAAGATTCGGCCTGGCCGAACTTACGGCCGTATACACTTGTTTTTTTTTTGTTTTTGAAAACGAGAATTGCTGTACAAATCAAAAAAAGTGTGGAAGTATAGAATTTTATATGTTTTTTCAATATTTGGTGTTTCATCAAGAGAACAAAGGAAAGAAAACAAATTAAAGCCAAAATAAAACAAGTAAGGAAAGTCTAAAGTCGGGCGGGGCCGACTATATTATACCCTGCACCACTTTGTAGATCTAAATTTTCGATACCATATCACATCCGTCAAATGTGTTGGGGGCTATATATAAAGGTTTGTCCCAAATACATACATCTAAATACCACTAGATCTGGAGAGAATTTGATAGACTTCTACAAAATCTATAGACACAAAATTTAAGTCGGCTAATACACTAGGGTGGAACACAATGTTAGTAAAAAACAAGAAAGTAAAGTCTAAAGTCGGGCGGGGCCGACTATATTATACCCTTCACCCCTATGTAGGCCAAAATTTGTGTTACCATCTCAACTACTTCATATTTGCTGGAAGCTATATAAAGGAGACAATTTTTTTACTTTTACAAAATCTCTAGAATTAAAATTTAAATCGGCTAACGCTGTCCAGTTAATTGGAGGAAACTTCCATTGAAAATGGGTCTCAAATGTGCAACAGTCTACCATATTTCCCCAACTCTGGTGTATATATAATCTGAACCGATTTTGACTAAATTTGACATGTATAGTTAGAATAATAATTCTGCTATCTATGCGAAATTTCACGTAAATGGGAGTATAACTTTGGCCCCCCTGGTCATATGAGTGCAAATCGGACGGAAGATATATATGGGAGCCATATCTAAATCTGAACCGATTTCAACCAAATTTGGCACAATTACCGATACTACTAAACGCACTCCTAGTGCGAAATTTAAAGCAAATCATGGCAAAACCCTGGATTTTGATGCCATATAAGTTCAAATCGGACAAAATATATATATGGGAGCTATATCTAAATCTGAATCGATTTTGACCATATTTGGCACATACAATAGTATCGTTAAAAGTACCGCTTGTGCAAAATTTGAAGTAAGTCAGAGAAAAACTCTGGCTTTTGAGACCATATAAGTCCAAATCGGGCGAAAGATATATATGTGAGCTATATCTAAATCTGAACCGATTTTAACAAAATTTGACACACTTAACGATACTATTAAACGTACCCCTTGTGCAAAATTTGAAGCAAATCAAGGCAAAACTCTGGCTTTTGTGGCCATATAAGTTCAAATCGGGCGAAAGATATATATGGGAGCTATATCTAAGTTTGAACCGATTTCAATCAAATTTACCAAGCATTGGTAGACTGTCAATTCTACCCTCTGTGCAAAATTTCACGAAGATCGGTAGTAAACTTTGGCCTATGTGGTCATATGAGTCTAAATCGGACGAAAGATATATATGGGAGCTATATCTAAATCTGAACCGATTTTTTCCAAAACTAATAGCGATTGTCTCTGTCCCAAGAAACGGCCCTATGCCAAATTTGAGGACGATCGGACTTAAACTGCGAGCTGTACTTTGTGCACAAAATTACATATACAGACAGACGGACGAACGGACAGACAGACGGACGAACGGACAGACAGACAGACGGACATCGCTAAATCGACTCAGAATTTAATTCTAAGCCGATCGGTATACTAAAAGATGGATCTATGACCACTATTTCTTGGCGTTACATACAAATGCACAAACTTATTATACCCTGTACCACAGTAGTGGTGAAGGGTATAAAAATATGGGAAACATTTAAATCTGAAGCAATTTTAAGGAAACTTCTCAAAAGTTTTTTTATGATTTATCGCTATATATATATGTATTAGAAGTTTAGGAAAATTAGAGTCATTTTTACAACTTTTCGACTAAGCAGTGGCGATTTAACAAGGAAAATGTTGGTATTTTGGCCATTTTTGTCGAAATCAGAAAAACATATATGGGAGCTATATCTAAATCTGAACCGATGTCAACCAAATTTGGCACGCATAGCTACAATGCTAATTCTACTCCCTGTGCAAAATTTCAACTAAATCAGAGTTAAAAATTGGCCTCTGTGATCATATGAGTGTAAATCGGGCGAAAGCTATATATGGGAGTTATATATAAATCTGAACCGATTTCAATTAAATTTGGCACGCATAGCTACAATGCTAAATCTACTCCCTGTGCAAAATTTCAACCAAATTAAGCCAAAACTCTGGCTATTAGAACCATATTAGTCCATATCGGGCGAAAGATATATATGGGAGCTATATCTAAATCTGAACCGATTGCAATCAAATTTTGCACACTTGACTATACGACTAAGTGTTATGTTTGTACAAAATTTCAAGCAAATCGGTATAAAACTCTGGCTGCTGGGTCCATATTAGTGCATATCGGGCGAAAGATATATATGGGAGCTATATCTAAATCTGAACCGATTTCTTCCAAAATCAATAGGGTTAGGTCTCTGACCCAAATTAGGAACACGTGCCAAATTTGAAGGCTATTGGACTTAAATTGCGACCTAGACTTTGATCTTAAAATGTGTTCACAGACAAACGGACGGACGGACAGGCGGACAGACGGACATGGTTTAGCGACTCAGGGACCCACCCTGAGCATTATTGCCAAAGACAACATGTGTCAATATCGTCTCCTTCTGGGTGTTACAAACATATGCACTAACTTATAATACCCTGTTCCACAGTGTGGCGCAGGGTATAACAATCACTCATTTGCAGACGAAAAAGTGTAATCTACGGTGTGCAGACAATCCAAAGCGCTGCGAATTCACGTAGGACGTCTATACCTTTCTTCGTCTATGGATGTATGCCTGAAACAGCTGACTTCTGACTGTTCTCCAAACATTAATTATTTAAAAATCGCAAACAAATCCATTTCAACTTACATATTCGCAATTGTAACAAGAAAAAAAATTTCTTGTTCAATCACGAAATTAATCGATCCTAATAATTTTTTAATTGAAATATATTCAATCACTAAAATGATGGCATCAATTACAGTTTTAATTGGGCATAAAAAAATACTTTATCAAATTTTTTAATTAATTCAACAAAAAAACAAGTATAAACGGCCGTAAGTTCGGCCAGGCCGAATCTTATGTACCCTCCACCATGGATTGCGTAGAAACTTCTTCGAAAGACTGTCATCCACAATCGAATTACCTGGTTTGTGGTATCTTAAATCGTTTTCTAAATTTTGAGTTAGTCCATACGTGGTATACATTAGACAAAAAAAGTATGTGTAGGTAAGTCTACAAATAATTACGAATCGATATGGACTTTTGCACGGTACGTAGGGAGCCAGAATTGAAATATGGAGTCGCTTATATGGGGGCTATATACAATTATTGATATGGATCTGAGGTCTATATATAACTATAGACCGATATGGAGCTAGTTAGGCATGGTTGTTAACGGCCATATACTAGCACAATGTACCAAATTTCAACTGACTCGGATGAAATTTGCTCCTCCAAGAGGCTCCAAAACCAAATCTCGGGATCGGTTTATATGGGGGCTATATGTGATTATGGACTGATATGGACCACTTTTGGCATGGTTGTTAAATATCATATACTACTACCACGTAAAAAATTTCAACCAGATCGGATAAATTTTGCTTCTCCAAAAGGCACCGGAGGTCAAATCTGGGGATCGGTTTATGTGGGTGCTATATATAATTATGGACTGATATGAACCAATTCCTGCATGGTTGTTGGATACCATATACTAACATCACGTACCAAATTTCAACCGAATCGGATGAATTTTGCTCTTCCAAGGGGCTCCGGAGGTCAAATCTGGGGATCGGTTTATATGGGGGCTATATATAATTATGGACCGATTTCGACCAATTTTTGCATGGGAGTTTGAGGCCATATATTAACACCACGTACCAAATTTCAACTGAATCAGATGAATTTTGGTCTTCCAAGAGGCTCCGGCGGTCAAATCTGGTGATCGGTTTATATGGGGGCTATATATAATTATATACCGATGTGGACCAATTTTTGCATGGTTGTTAGATACCATATACTTACACCATGTACCAAATTTCAGCCGGATCGGATGAAATTTGCTTCTCTTAGAGGCCTCGCAAGCCAAATCGGGGGATCGGTTTATATGGGGGCTATATATAATTATGGACCGATGTGAACCATTTTTTGCATGGTTGTTAGAGACCATATACTAACACCATGTACCAAATTTCAGCCGGATCGGATGAAATTTGCTTCTTTTAGAGGCCTCGCAAGCCAAATCGGGGGATCGATTTATATGGGGGCTATATATAATTATGGACCGATTTCGACCAATTTTTGCATGGGAGTTTGAGGCCATATATTAACACCACGTACCAAATTTCAACTGAATCAGATGAATTTTGGTCTTCCAAGAGGCTCCGGCGGTCAAATCTGGTGATCGGTTTATATGGGGGCTATATATAATTATATACCGATGTGGACCAATTTTTGCATGGTTGTTAGATACCATATACTTACACCATGTACCAAATTTCAGCCGGATCGGATGAAATTTGCTTCTCTTAGAGGCCTCGCAAGCCAAATCGGGGGATCGGTTTATATGGGGGCTATATATAATTATGGACCGATGTGAACCATTTTTTGCATGGTTGTTAGAGACCATATACTAACACCATGTTCCAAATTTCAGCCGGATCGGATGAAATTTGCTTCTTTTAGAGGCCTCGCAAGCCAAATCGGGGGATCGGTTTATATGGGGGCTATATATAATTATGGACCGATTTCGACCAATTTTTGCATGGGAGTTTGAGGCCATATATTAACACCACGTACCAAATTTCAACTGAATCAGATGAATTTTGGTCTTCCAAGAGGCTCCGGCGGTCAAATCTGGTGATCGGTTTATATGGGGGCTATATATAATTATATACCGATGTGGACCAATTTTTGCACGGTTTTTAGAGACCATATACTAACACCATGTACCAAATTTCAGCCGGATCGGATGAAATTTGCGTCACTTAGAGGCCTCGCAAGCCAAATCGGGGGATCGGTTTATATGGGGGCTATATATAATTATTGACCGATGTGAACCAATTTTTGCATGGTTGTTAGAGACCATATACTAACAACATGTACTAAATTTCAGCCGGATCGGATGAAATTTGCTTCTCTTAGCGGCCTCGCAAGCCAAATTTGGGGGTCCGTTTATATGGGGGCTATACGTAAAAGTGGACCGATATGGCCCATTTGCAATACCATCCGACCTACATCAATAACAATTACTTGTGCCAAGTTTCAAGTCGATAGCTTGTTTCGTTCGGAAGTTAGCGTGATTTCAACAGACGGTCGGACGGACGGGCGGACGGACATGCTCAGATCGACTCAGAATTTCACCACGACCCAGAATATATATACTTTATGGGGTCTTAGAGCAATATTTCGATGTGTTACAAACGGAATGACAAAGTTAATATACCCCCCATCCTATGGTGGAGGGTATAATAATATAATATTAATTATTTAGTATAAAAAAAAGTAACAATTTTCAATAACTTTTTAACTGACTTACTTCCATTTTCATGTAGCTCCGTTAGGCTTTAACTGCCAGTTAACAGAAAGAAAAATGAAAATATCTTTTCTCCGGTTAACTGTAACTGAAACAAGTATATACGGCCGTAAGTTCGGCCAGGCCGAATCTTATGTACCCTCCACCATGGATTGCGTAGGAACTTCTACTAAAGGCTGTCATCCTCAATCGAATTACTTGGGTTGCGATAACACTTGCCGATGGCAAGGTATCGTAAAACTTTTTAACACTGTCTTCTAAATTGTAAGTTAGCCCATACGGGGTATATATTAAACAAAAAAAGGCCGATTAAATACGTATATAATCTAGTTTGACAAAATTTTCTATAGAAATAAAATTTTGACAAAATTTTCTATAGAAATGAAACCTTGACAAAATTTTCTATAGAAATAAAATTTTGACAAAATTTTCTATAGAAATAAAAATTTGACAAAATTTTCTATAGAAATAAAAACTTGACAAAATTTTCTATAGAAATAAAATGTTGACAAAATTTTCTATGGAAGTAAAATGTTGACAAAATTTTCAATAGCAATACAATTTTGACAAAAATTTCTATAGAAATTGTTAATTGGTTGCGTATACAGACCCAATAATAGTATTGACATGACAAATTTTCTCCACATTCTTGAGGATCTACTCATACCCTATACAGACGTCATTATTTGTGGAGATTTCAACTGCAATATATTGGTTGATCCCTCATTTACTTCTCAGATGTACTCTCTTGGTCTCTTCTGCGCAAATAGTTCACTACCAACACATTTTTCCAACACGACAAGCACACTTCTTGATCTCTTTTTCGTTACCAATTCTCAGAAGATAAGACTTTACGATCAAATATCTGCCCCGTGTTTTTCTAGACATGATCTTATATTCTTATGTTATGAATTTCACTCTCAAAGGACAGATCGGATTTATATGTATAGGGATTTTCGAAATGTAGACCATGAACTTCAAGAGTATGAGATGCGACAAATAGAGTGGGAGGCAACATTCTCAGTCTTCAGAATTTGATTGTCCCAATGAGGACTCGTAAGGTTTCTCCTGTATCTAAGCCATGGTTCAATAATGGTATTAAGGAGGCTATTAAAGCTAGAGACACAGCTTATAATAGATGGAAACGATACAGAACTTTTTCTCTCAGGCAAGATTTTCGATCGAGTAGGAAACAAGTAAATGACATGATTAGGGAAGCAAAGATTGAATATTACCGACATCGTTTTGGTAACGCTCTGGATTCCAAACGGACATGGAAAACTATACGTGATATCGGTATTGGAAAGAAGTCAGATAATCGATTCATTGATGTTGATGTTGAGGAACTAAACTCAAAATTTACTAATGCTCCAGTGGTTCCACTTAACACAAATTTTTATCATTTTAATGTGGACAGAGCTGACCTACAGGATAGTGAATTTGAGTTTTCATGCGTTGACCAGAGGGAAGTTCTCGAGTGTGCTAGACTTGTCAGATCTAATGCTGTTGCGACTGATAATATAGACCCCAGATTCATGCGTTTGCTATTTCCTTTTTTGTTACCATTCATCACATCCATATATAATAGGATAATTACGGAGAGTTCATATCCTGAATCTTGGAAACATTCTAAGGTTATACCCATTCCTAAGTCTCATGGTGAATATCGTCCTATTACGATTCTTGGATTTCTTGCCAAAGTTCTTGAGAAGATTTTGCACAGGCAAATTACCACCCACTTGCAGGACAACGCTCTATTGACCGATGTGCAGTCAGGATTTCGTCCAAAACACAGTTGTACGACTGCACTAGTAAATGTAACGGAGGATATCAGAAGTAATTTGGACAATAATTTGGAAACTCTTTTAGTTCTACTGGATCACTCGAAAGCTTTCGATACAGTTCATCATTCTGTCCTCTGTTCGAAGTTACGGCATTACTTTAAGTTTTCGTCCTCTGCTGCACGTCTTATTCACAGCTATGTTTCATTCAGGACACAAAGTGTCTACACTAATAATGAAGTGTCTTTCCCTCGGCCTATTTCACGGGGGGTTCCACAGGGATCAATACTAGGACCGCTGCTGTTCACTATGTATACAAACGATCTCCCACTGAATATTAGACACTGTCAGATACACATGTATGCGGACGATGTCCAGCTCTATATTGGCTACAATGCGGGAAATGTTGAGGAGACTATTGTCATGGTAAATGATGATTTGGCTAACGTTTGGACTTGGGCCATGGCCAATGGTCTCTGCTTAAATCCAAACAAAACAAAGTTCCTTAGAATCAGGAAGAGGGCTAATAGGGATACGTCAAATGTGGTCATTAAAATAAATGATCAGCCCATAGATCTTGTGGCACAAGCTAGAAATCTCGGTATGATTTTCAATGACAAGCTTACATGGTCTAACCATATAAACGCCGTTGTTGGCCAAACTTATCAGAAACTGCGATCGTTATGGGCTACGCAATCCTTTACCCCTTTGGATATTCGGTCTCTTCTTGTCAAATCATATATTATCCCGGGGCTGCTTTATGGATGTGAACTGTTCTCGAATTGCGATGCTAATAGTAAGTCTAAATTGAATAGGCTTTTTAATAACATCACACGATATGTTTATGGTTTGCGACGCTATGACTCGGTTTCTGAATATAGGGATGCATTGTTTGGGGTATCGTTGGAGAAACTAATGTCTATTAGAACTCTGATATTTTTACACAAGATTATACACTCAGGACATCCTTCATATTTGAGTCAAAGGCTAGTGTTTGCAAGATCAAACAGAGGAAGGAAGATTATACCTTTTAGACATACGAGCTTAGTCTCAGAATGGCATTTTTTCATAAATAGTGTCCGTCTCTGGAATTCACTACCAAATAGTTTACAACTCACCAGCAGCGCAGTAAATTTCAAATCTTCGTTATTCGACACCTTTAGTGTTCCACGTTAATGAATAGCCAAAGTTATTTATTCTTTATTATTATTATTTTTATTTATTATTATTATTATTATTATTATTTTTCTTTTTTTTTTAATGTAAATTACGATCAATTGTTTTCTTTTTAATTTTTATTTTCCAATTGTTCTTATTGTTTATAATGTTACAGTGTTTTACTTTTAATTTTCCTATGCAATATTTGTTTAAGTTCTAACTTTGTATTATTGAAATTTAAAATCTTTGTTAAAATGTTTATGTTAGTTATAATGTTAATATTGTTATATTTTTCCGTTTTCTCACTTTGTAATACTTCATTATGGATACGTTTCCTGCACTCTAATTATAAGATATTGTTCTTGTTGTGCAGGACATAACAATAATAAATAAATAAATAAATAAATAAATAAATAAATAAATAAATAAAAATGTTGACAAAATTTTGTATAGAAATGAAATTTTGACAAAATTTTGTATAGAAATAAAATGTTGACAAAATTTTCTACAGAAATAAATTTTTTACAAAATTTTCTATAGAAATTAAATTTTGACAAACATTTCTATAGAAATAAACTTTTGATAAAACTTCCTATAGAAATGAAATTTTAACAAAACTTTCTATAGTAATAAAATTTGACAAAATTTTCTATGGAAATAAAGTTTTGGTAGATTACAAAATTTTCTATAGAAATAAAATTTTGACAAAATTTTCTATGGAAATAAAATTTTGACAAACATTTGTATAGAAATAAACTTTTGACAAAACTTTCTAAAGAAATGAAATTTTGACAAAACTTTCTAAAGTAATAAAATTTGACAAAATTTTCTATGGAAATAAAGTTTTGGTAGATTGTTTTTGGCGATATGGACCAATTTTTGTGTAATAAGTCATAGGCTATATATAACTAAAGACCGATATGGACCAATTTTTACATGGCTGTTAGAGGTCATATATTGACAAAATGTACCAAATTTCAACCGTATCGGATGACTTTTGCTCCTCCAAGAGGTTCCGGACGTCAAATCTGGGGACGGTTTATATGGGAACTATATATAATTATGGACCGATATGGACCAATTTTTGCATGGTTGTTAGAGACCATATACTAACACCATGTACCAAATTTAAACTGGATCGGATGAATTTTGCTCTTCCAAGAGGCTCCGGAGGTCAAATCTGGGGATCGGTTTGAATGGGGGCTATATATAATTATGGACCGACATGGACCAATTTTTGCATAGTTATTAGAGGCCGTAAACTAACATCAGGTACCAAATTTCAACCGGATCGGATTAATTTTGCCCCTCCAAGAGGCTCCGGAGGTCAAATCTGGGGATCGGTTTATATGGGGGCTATATATAATTATGGACCGATATGGACCAATTTTTGCATGGATGTTAAAAACCGTATACTAAGACCACGTACTAAATTTCAACCGGATCGGATGAATTTTGCTCCTCCAAGAGGCTCCGGTGGTCAAATCTGGGAATCGGTTTATATGGGAGCTATATATAATTATGGACCGATATGGACCAATTTTTGCATGGTTGTTAGAGGCCGTATACTAACATCAGGTACCAAATTTCAACCGGATCGGATGAATTTTGCCCCTCCAAAAGTCTCCGGAGGTCAAATCTGGGGATCGGTTTATATGGGGGCTATATATATTTATGGACCGATATGGACCATTTTTAACATGGTTGTTAGAGACCGTATACTAAGACCACGTACAAAATTTCAACCGGATCGGATGAATTTTGCTGCTCCGGGAGGCTCCCCAAGCCAAATTTGGGGATCGGTTTATATGGGGGCTATACGTAAACGTGGTCCGATATGGCCCATTTTCAATACCATCCGACCTACATCAATAACAACTACTTGTGCCAAGTTTCAAGTCGATAGCTTGTTTCGTTCGGAAGTTAGCGTGATTTCCACAGACGGACGGACAGCCGGACAGACGGACAGACGGACGGACGGACAGACGGACAGACGGACGGACATGCTTAGATCGACTCAGAATTTCACCACGACCCAGAATATATATACTTTATGGGGTCTTAGAGCAATATTTCGATGTGTTACAAACGGAATGACAAAGTTAATATACCCCCATCCTATGGTGGAGGGTATAAAAATTTCAGCAGTTAACTGGTATATGGAATATATATGCAAGATGACAGATATGTAGATATCACGGTTTAAAAGTTCGTTAGCTAACGTAGCACTAACGGAGCTTTATGAAAATGGGGGTTAGTGTTTTTAGTTTGATTTAAAATTGGTTGTTTCAATAAAATTTTTCATTAAATTAAAATTAAATCGTTTTTTAACTGTCAGTCATCTATGTTTGATTTCAAAATTAATTGTATCAATTAATTTCTTAATTGAATTGGAAATATTTTGGTGATATTTTTTTCTGTGCATGACATTTCATGAGTATTTGATCCCATACCAGGGATGATAAATGATGTTGACGAAAAAGTACTAAAATTTGTTTAAAAATGTACTTTTCGAAGCCAAAAGGTGCTTGGGGTAAATCCTGCATAGACAGAACTAGTCATGTACTGCAAGGATCGCAAAACTCCCACGGTTAGGCCCATTTCCTTAGCGGGTATTGAAATTCCCTTCAGTGAGTGTGCAAAATACCTTGGCGTTATTTTGGTCAGGAAGCTGAACTTTAAGCTTAATATTGAAGAAAGGGCGAGGAAAGCAACGGTAGCTTTATATTGCAAAAAGGCAATAGGGAAAAAGTGGGTACTAAAACCAAAAATTGTGCATTGGCTATACACGACCGTGGCTAGACCTATAATGATGGCTCCAAATTGGATGGACAAGTGGGTTTCGGAGTATATTCTAAAGATCTGGAACTTCGAATAGCGAAAAGATTACTTGATCACTGTAGTGTTTTTCAGGCTGAAATATTAGCAATAAGAGAAGTGGTGAATTGGCTGAGAAGTAATGCTCCAAGCAATATTGGCATTAATATATACTCAGACAATCAACCTGGAATAAAATCCTTGGACTCTGTGTTCCTCAACTCGAAAACGGCCATCGACTGCCGCAAATCTCTCAATGAGATGGCTGAACAGCACAATATTCACCTAATATGGGTGTCTGGCCATAGGAACATACCGGGGAACTGCGAAGCAGATGAGCTAGCAAGGCTAGGAACTACTTTACATATTCCAGGGGAACTAGAATCTGTTGATATGCCTCTGGGCTACCTGCAAGCTCTTACTGCATGAGAAGGCTGTCATGATGGCAAATGTTCGATGGGAGTATACGTATATTTAAATCTAGACCGATTTGGACAAGTTTTTTTAGCTTTACTAAAAAAATCTTATTTTTTCAATAGAAAATTTTGAGATTTTATTTCAATAGAAAATTTTTTCAAAAGTTTATTTCTACAGAAAATTTTTTAAAAATTTTATTTCTGCGAAAATTTTGTAAAAAAATTATTTCTCCGAAAATTTAGTCAAAATTTTATTCTATAGAAAATGTTGCCAAATATTTATTTGTATAGGAAATTTTGTCAAAATGTTATTTCTAAGAAAATTTTGTCAAAGTATTAATTCTATAAAAAAATGTCAAAATGTTATTTCTGAGAAAATGTTGTCAAAGTTAATACATTTTTAATTCTATAGAATATGTCAAAATTTAATTTCTACAGGGAATTTTGTCAAAATTTTATTTCTATAAAAATGTTGACAAAACTTTATTTCTATAGATAATTTTGTCAAAATTTTATTTCTGCAGAAAATTGTGTCAAAATTTTATTTCTGCAGAAAATTGTGTCAAGATTTTATTAATTCTGACAAAAATACTATAAAAAAATGACAAAATGTTATTTCTAAGAAAATTTTGTCAAAGTTAATATATTTTTAATTCTATAGAAAATGTCAAAATTTTATTTTTACAGGGAATTTTGTCAGAATTTTATTTCTACAGGGAATTTTGTCAACATTTTATTTCTATAGAAAATGTTGACAAAACTTTATTTCTATAGAAAATTTTGTCAAAATTTTATTTCTATAGAAAATTTTGACAAAATTTTATTTCTATAGAAAATTTTGTCAACAGTTTATTTCAATAAAAAAAAAAAAAATATGAAGAAGTACATCTTTGCAAAATCTACCAAGCTAATGTGGTATAGACAATATTCCTCTCAAAAACGTTGAGGCCCTTAAGAAAAACTAATATATCCTCATTTGGGAATATGTTTATTTCTTCAATGTCCGCTTTTTATAATTTTTGAGTTTAGTTAATATCTGAGAAATGTTCACATTTAGGGCAGAATAACTCTATAAAGAGTTATTGTGAGGAAAAAGTACCAAATGGCTCGCGGTCGTGCCACGGTGCTATTGGCATTCGAAATGTATCAACAAATTTGTGCTATTTTTGATACATTTCGAATGCCAAAAGTGTCAACTTTATTAACCCTGTCTCACACCCCATAAAGTTTATTTATCTGAGTCGTGTTGAATTTCTAGCAATTTCCTTCGCCCGGTAGTTGGAATTACGCTAACATCCGAACGATCTAAGCTATCGGCTTGAAACTTGGCAAAAGTCGTTATTATTGTTGTAGATCGGGTGATATAGCAAATGGGCCATATCGGACTATTTTTAGGTCTAGCCCCCATATAAACCGAATCCCAGATTTGATTTCCGGAGCCTCTTGAAGGAGCAAGTGTGGTTTTATGCCCTCTAACATAAATTGAAGAAATTGACCCATATCGGTTGATAAGAGAGAGCAAAATTAAAAAAAAAAACAAGTATAAACGGCCGTAAGTTAGGCCAGGCCGAATCTTATGTACCCTCCACCATGGATTGCGTAGAAACTTCTACGAAAGACTGTCATCCACAATCGAATTACTTGGGTTGTGGTATCTTAAATCGTTTTCTAAATTTTGAGTTAGTCCATACGTGGTATACATTAGACAAAAAAAGTATGTGTAGGTAAGTCTACAAATAATTACGAATCGATATGGACTTTTGCACGGTACGTAGGGAGCCAGAATTGAAATATGGGGGTCGCTTATATGGGGGCTATATACAATTATTGATATGGATCTGAGGTCTATATATAACTATAGACCGATATGGAGCTAGTTAGGCATGGTTGTTAACGGCCATATACTAGCACAATGTACTAAATTTCAACTGACTCGGATGAAATTTGCTCCTCCAAGAGGCTCCAAAACCAAATCTCGGGATCGGTTTATATGGGGGCTATATGTGATTATGGACTGATATGGACCACTTTTGGCATGGTTGTTAAATATATGGCCCATTTGCAATACCATCCGACCTACATCAATAACAATTACTTGTGCCAAGTTTCAAGTCGATAGCTTGTTTCGTTCGAAAGTTAGCGTGATTTCAACAGACGGATGGACGGACGGACGGATATGCTTAGATCGACTCAGAATTTCACCACGACCCAGAATATATATACTTTATGGGGTCTTAGAGCAATATTTCGATGTGTTACAAACGGAATGACAAAGTTAATATACCCCCCATCATATGGTGGAGGGTATAAAAAAAAAAAAAACAAATTAAAACAAGTAAAAAAATCTAAAGTTGGGCGGAGCCGACTATATTATAACCTTAACCACGATGTCGACAAACATGTGTGTTACCATCTCAACTACTTCAAATTTGCTGGGACCTATATAAAGGTTTGAATCTCCAGATACAAATAGTTTAATGGAGACAATTTTTTGTATTTCTACAAAATCTCTAGAATTAAAATTTAAATCGGATAACGCCCTGGGATGAAACACAATGTTAGTAAAAAACAAGTAAGGAAAGTCTACAGTCGGGCGGGGCCGACTATATTATACCTGCACCACTTTGTAGATCTAAATTTTCGATACCATATCACATCCGTCAAATATGTTGGGGGCTATTTATAAAGGTTTGTCCCAAATACATACATTTAAATATCACTCGATCCGGACAGAATTTGATAGACTTCTACAAAATCTATAGACTCAAAATTTTAGTCGGCTAATGCACTAGGGTGGAACACAATGTTAGTAAAAAAAATATGGGAAACATTCAAATCTGAAGCCATTTTAAGGAAACTTCGCAAACGTTTATTTATGATTTATCGCTCGATATATATGTATTAGAAGTTTAGGAAAATTAGAGACATTTTTACAACTTTTCGAATAAGCAGTGGCGATTTTACAAGGAAAATGTTGGTATTTTGACCATTTTTGTCCAAATCAGAAAAACATATATATGGGACCTATATCTAAATCTAAACCGATTTCAATCAAATTTGGCACGTATAGCTACAATGCTAAATCTACTCCCTTTGCAAAATTTCAACCAAATTGGGCCAAAACTCTGGCTATTAGAACCATATTAGTCCATATCGGACGAAAGATATATATGGGAGCTATATCTAAATCTGAACCGATTTCAATCAAATTTTGCACACTTAACTGCACTACTAATTGTACTCCTAGTGCAAAATTTCAAACAAATTGGGCCAAAGCTCTGGCTTCTAGGACCATATTAGTCCATATCGGGCGAAAGATATATATGAGAGCTATATCTAGATCTGAACCGATTTCAATAAAATTTTGCACACTTGACTATACGACTAAGTGTTATGTTTGTACAAAATTTCAAGCAAATCGGTATAAAACTCTGGCTGCTGGGTCCATATTAGTGCATATCGGACGAAAGATATATATGGGAGCTATATCTAAATATGAACCGATTTCAATCAAATTTACCAAGCATTGGTAGAATGCGAACTCTACTCTCTGTGCAAAATTTCACGAAAATCGGTAGTAAACTTTGGCCTCTGTTTCCATATGAGTCTAAATCGGACGACAGATATATATGGGAGCTATATCTAAATCTAAACCGATTTGGATAATATTTTGCAAGTTTTTCGAGACTCATAAAATATTCGGATGTTCGGAATTTGAAGAACATCGGTTGATTAACACGCCAATTATAACCAGATCGGGGATAAATATATATGACAGCTATATCTAAATCTGAACCGATTTTTTCCAAAATCAATAGCGATCGTCTTTGTTACCCAAAACGACCCTGTGCCAAATTTGAGGACGATCGCACTTAAACTGCGACCTGTACTTTGCGCACAAAAATACATGAACAGACAGACGGACATCGCTAAATCGACTCAGAATTTAATTCTAAGACGATCGGTGTACTAAACGATGGGTCTCAGACTTTTCCTTCTTGGCGATACATACAAATGCACAAACTTATTATACCCTGTACCACAGTAGTGGTGAAGGGTATAAATATTCCCTATAAAGAACTATGTACTTTTGCATGCGTTTGATGTAACTGTTTGAGGCATTTTCAAAACATGCATTTTGGATGCACCAACCGCTCCTTCAGGTATCGAAAAACGTTAAACTCTCATTTTTTACGTACGGTGATGAAACCAAATCATTCGGTAGCAAGTCAACACTATGCGGCGAATAACCCATCAATTTGATAATTTGGGTGTCGAAAAACGTTAACCTCTCATTTTTTCGTACACTCAAAAAAAAGTGAACTCTCTATTTCACTAAAGCCAATTTAACTTTATTTTAGTTCATGGAATTATTATGTTTGGAGAAAGCTTCCTTTATTCTAATAATTTTTTGAGTACGATAGTTAAATTAACTAAAAGCGGGGAAAAAATTATACACAAATTAAGCATAAAGATTTACTAAATCCGTATTTTTCACAAAATATTTCATTACTTCTTTAAATTTGAAAATGTTATTACAAATGTGCCCATCATGAACATTGTATGTCACTAAAGACATTCTTGCAATTTTGAACTCCAAGTTTTTCCTTCAAACTACAAAATTTTCTTTAACAAGTGAAAAAACTTAATCATGTCTAATAAATTTTCGTGAATTTGCCGAAAAATATTTACTTATTTTTATTACATCGGCGTGATGCCAACGTTTGTAATACTGTTTAGTTAAAATTTTCTACAAATATTACAAATTTTCTAAAATTAACCGAAAATTTTCTTCCTGGTGGGTTCACTGTTTTTTCAGTGTACGGTGCTGGAACCAAATCTTTCGGTACCAAGTCGACATTAGGCGAAATTTTCTATAGAAATAAAATTTTGACAAAATTTTCAATAGAAATAAACTTTTTACAAAAATTTTCTACAGCAATAAAATTTTAACAAAATTTTGACAAAATTTTCTATAGAAATAAAATCTTAAAGCCAAATTTCAGCCGGATCGGATGAAATTTGCTTCACTTAGAGGCTCCGCAATCCAAATCGGGGGATAGGTTTATATGGGGGCTATATATAATTATGGACCGATGTGGACAAATTTTAGCGTGGGTGTTAGAGACCATATACTAACACTATGTACCAAATTTCAGCCGGATCGGAAGAAATTTGCTAATCTTAGATGCTCCGTACGCCAAATCGGGGGATCGGTTTATATGGGGGCTATATATAATTATGGGCCGATGTGGACCAAGTTTTGCGTGGGTGTTAGAGACCATATACTAACACCATGTACCAAATTTCAGCCGGATCGGATGAAATTTGCTAATCTTAGAGGCCCCGCAATCCAAATATGGGGATCGGTTTATATGGGGGCTATATATAATTATGGACCAATGTGGACCAATTTTTGCATGGTCATTAGAGACCATATGCTAACGCCGGAGCCACCGTGGTGCAATGGTAAGCATGCCCGCCGTGCATACACAAGGTCGTGGGTTCGATTCCTGCTACGACCGAACACCAAAAAGTTTTTCAGCGGTGGATTATGCTGGTGACATTTCTGAGGGTTTCAAAGCTTCTCTAAGTGGTTTCACTGGAATGTGGAACGCCGTTCGGACTCGGCTATAAAAAGGAGGTCCCTTGTCATTGAGCTTAATATGGAATCGGGCAGCACTCAGTGATAAGAGAGAAGTTCACCACTGTGGTATCACAATGGACTGAATAGTCTAAGTGAGCCTGATACATCTGGTTACCACATAACCTAACCTAACGCCGTGTACTAAATTTCAGCCGGATCGGATGAAATTTGCTTCTCCGCAAGCGAAATTTGGGGTCCGTTTATATGGGGGCTATACGTAAAAGTGGACCGATATGGCCCATTTGCAATCAATAAAAACTACTTGTGCCAAGTTTGAAGTCGATAGCTTGTTTCGTTCGGAAGTTAGCGTGATTTCAACAGACGGACGGACATGCTCAGATCGACTCAGAATTTCACCACCACCCAGAATATATGTTTATACTTTATGGGGTCTTAAAGCAATATTTCGATGTGTTACAAACGGAATGACAAAGTTAATATACCCCCATCCTATGGTGGAGGGTATAAAAAGCGAAAAATTAAAATTTGGTTCCTAGAAGCAAGTACACAAAACCCAAATTTAAGAGAGTATCGTGTCTTAAAAGTATCCTTACGTGTATTCTCCGCTTCTTTTGCTCGGAATCAATACCAACATTTTTTAAAGTAAAGACAAAATCTTTGGAAACGGGCATCTTTTTTTCAGTGTATATGTCTTCTACAAACCATGCACATATTGATTGATATCGGCACATAATTATATACAGCTCCCATTGAAACCAATCCCAAGATTTAATCTCTTGTGCCACCTGGAGGAGGCAGTCTTTAGTATAACTATGTACACTGAAACAAAAAGCATGCCCCGAACCAAAGAAGCAGAGAATTGAAGTAAGGACACATTTAAATTTGAGTTTTGTGTACTTGATTCTAGGAAACAAATTTGAATGTATATGGGTTTTCAGCCCTTTTCTTCGTGTGCTATCAAACTCCTTTAAAAAGTGTTAACGGCAGTTGAAATTTAATTAAAGTTTAAATTTCCAAATGCAGACTGCAAGTAGAAATTATGCTATGTTGTAAGTAAAAAACATCTTTAAAATAAACGCTTTTTCGATACAAGATACAAAACAGCCTTGGTGGCTGTTTTTTTTAATTTTGAATAATTTTAATAATTATTATTAACGTTAAGTTGACCTTAGTAAAAAACCAGTGAGTAAAGTAGAATGTCGGACGGGGCCGACTATATCATACCCTAACCACCCCTACTGAATTAGTAAACATAAGCATTTGTGGGGTATCATTGGTATAGGTTTTGGAGTATCATTGGTATAGGTTTTGGAGAACATAAAGGGGGTACATGTTTATTGGTGTCTTGTCACAATCTGAGCAGAAATGTATAATATAAGGAGCTATAGTTTGTTTTGAACCAAAAGAGTTAGTATGTCACTAATATTGAGTCCATTATTAAACCAGTGAGGAACGTAGAAAGTCGGACGGGGCCGACTATATCATACCCTAAACCACCCCTACTGAGTTAGTAAACATAAGCATTTGTGGGGTATCATTGCTATAGGTTTTGGAGTATCATTGGTATAGGATTTTGAGAACATAAAGGGGATACATGTTTATGGGTGTCTTGTCACAATCTGAACAGAAATGTCTAATATTAGGAGCTATAGTTTATTTTGCACCAAAAGAGTTAGTATGCCACTAATATTGAGTTCGTTATTAAAAAAGAGGAAATCGGTCAATTAGTTGTGGGGTAATAAATCCAAATTTCTGCAAATAGGGCAATAGATTTATGTAAGAGTTACATGTAAGTCTAAATAGGATCGGCTAGTACATCACCATTTGAAATTTGAGTAACATTGGTTAATAAATAAAAGTCCCAGCAAAAAAAATTTGAAGTTCTTCCAAAGACACAACTTTAAAAGCACTTCCAGAAGATGCACTCCCAATGATGTTCTTTGTTTTAACTACCCAGGAAGTTATTTTAATTCAATTTTTTATAACTTGGTTTTTTCATACTTTTAATGGGTAATTTTAACTTTTTTTGTTTCAAGTAGGTTAAAAATAGAGTAAGAATTCATAAAATGGTACAAATCATATAAATTTTGTCAAAAAAAAATGCTAAATCCAATCTGAAAAAATTGTGAATTTTTGAAAATATTTGAGGTCAAACGTTTCTGACAAGTGTTAGAAATCATTAAAAATTATAAAAAAATTATTAAAATTATTTATTTGACAAAATATCACAGAATTTTTTAATTTACATCCAAAACATTGAATTCGCATCACACCTAAAGAAGTGATGCAAATTCAGTGCAACGGCTGTTCAAATGGTGGACTTCCGTGTTATGACAAGCCCATGTTAAATTCATCGCTTCTGCGTCAATTTTGCACCACTTCCGGATCCAAAAAGAACATTTTCGTTATTTTTTTGGCGACGCTTTTTTGCTGGGGTATTATGGTCAAATTTGGGAAAATCGAGCGATGCATATATATATCTAAATCTAATCCAATTTGTATAATATTTTGCAGGTAGGATTGATACCACAGAAGGTCACTTTGTATAGAATTTGAGTACGATCCGTTAATAAATAAGGCCCCTATGGTCAAAAATAAAGTTATTAGGGGCAAATTTTTCAAAATCGGGCGATGCATATATATGGGAGCTATATCTAAATCGGAACCGATTTCGATGAAATTGCGCACATACAGTTAGAGGTGTAGAATATTATATTTAGCCAACTTTGAGTACTATCGGTTGATATTGTGAGGAAATGAATTACTCCGTACCAATGCTAAGAAATGGATATCAATCTGAATTTGTTGAAAACTTGTTAAAAGATGGTCTTTTTCAAATTAGCAACATACAAAATTCGAAAAATAAATTACTTGATTTATTTTTTACAAATGAACTAAAAGATGTGTTTTTTTTCACGCGTCAATGCCGTTGTAAATCCTGAAGATGTTCATCATCCCACTGTCTGTATGAATATAAATATGTCTTTTTCGAGATCTATGCGAAAAAAACTCGTATTGAAAACTGATAAAATATCCTCTTTTAATAGAACTGATTACGAAAAACTGAACTCATTACTATTAAATGTGGATTGGAATAAAATCTTACCAGCGAGAAATCTTGATGAATCAATAAATACATTTTATGAAACTTTATCGAAATTAAAAATGAACTGAAGCTTAATCCAAAGTCATTTTACATATTTGTTAATTCTAAACGTCAATCAAATGTGTATCCAAGAACCCTTCACTATGGTGCTGTTGAAGGGGATGATAATGAATCTATATGTAATTTGTTTTCAAAGTTCTTTGCAACAACTTACTGCCATAAGGATTTCAAGCAATCTGATGCGTACCCATATAAGATACAGGAATATTCGACATTCACTACTCCATTTATTTCTCCTGATATTGTGATGAGTTATATGGAAAAGATAAAATGTTCATATCGCCCGGGCCCTGATGGGATTCCCAGTAACATCCTTAAATATTGTGCTCATTCTCTTTCGACTGCTCTTTCATTCCTGTTTAATGAATCTTTGCGCACAGGTTACTTTCCTACGTTGTGGAAGAATTCATTTATCATTCCGCTATTTAAAAATGGAAGTAAGTCAGATATTACGAATTATAGAGGCATTGCTAAATTAAGTGCTATTCCAAAACTGTTGGAGAAAATTATTTCTGATATTTTGAATCATCAAGTCTCCTATCTTCTATTGCCTAAACAACACGGCTTCCGTAAATCTTGTTCGACCATAACAAATATCTTGGAATTGACTACAATGGTTAATGAAGGCTTTAGAGATCGTTTACAGACTGATGTCATTTACACTGATTTTAGTAAGGCGTTTGACAAAGTAAACCATTCACTTTTACTCTACAAAATCAATACATGTGCCTTCTGGTGTTCCACAAGGCAGTCATCTTGGCCCTCTATTGTTCTGCTTATTTATAAATGACCTTCCATCAGCCATTAAATATGGTTACACTCTCATGTATGCTGACGATGTTAAAATTATAAAGGTTATTCGGAATAGTGATGACCAATCCTTCCCAATCCAATCCCAAGCGCTAGATCGACTCAGGAGGTGATTCTGAGTCAATCGGTATATATTTTATTGGGTCTAAAATCAATATTTCTGTTAGACACATTTTTTGGCCGATCAAACATATTATACCCTAACCACTATGTGGTTTAGGGTATAAAAAGGTATGGATGTATAGAATGTTATATGCTTTTACAATATTTGGTGTTTCATAAAGAAAACAAAAAAAAAAAACAAGTAAGGAAAGTCTAAAGTCGAGCGGGGCCGACTATATTATACCCTGCACCACTTTGTAGATCTAAATTTTCGATACCATATCAGATCCGTCAAATGTGTTGGGTGCTATATATAAAGGTTTGTCCCAATTACACACATTTAAATATCACTCGATTTGGACAGAATTTGATAGACTTTTACAAAATATAGACTGAAAATTTAAGTTGGCTAATGCACTAGGGTGGAACACTATTTTAGTAAAAAAATATGGGAAACATTTAAATCTGAAGCAATTTTAAGGAAATTTCGCAAAAGTTTATTTATGATTTATCGCTCGATATATATGTATTAGAAGTTTAGGAAAATTAGAGTAATTTTTAAAACTTTTCGACTTAGCAGTGGCGATTTAACAAGGAAAATGTTGGTATTTTGTTGGTATATATGGGAGCTATATCTAAATCTGAACCGATTTCAATCAAATTTGGCACACATGACTATATTACTAATTGTACTCCTAGTGCAAAATTTCAACCAAATTGGGCCAAAACTCTGGCTTCTGGGGCCATATAAGTTCATATCGGGGGAAAAATATATAAGGAAGCTATATCTAAATCTGAACCGATTTCGATCAAATTTGGCACACATGTCTATACTACCAATTGTACTCCTTGTGCAAAATTTCAAGATAATCGGTATAAAACTCTGGCTTCTGGGTTCATATAAGTGCATATCGGGCGAAAGATATATATGGGAGCTATATCTAAATCTGAATCGATTTCAACCAACTTTGGCACGCATAGCTATAATGCTAAATCTACTCCCTGTGCAAAATTTCAACCAAATTCGGCCAAAAATCTGGCTTCTGGGGCCATATAAGTCCATATCGGGCGAAAGATATATATGGGAGCTATATCTAAATCTGAACTGATTTCAATCAAATTTTGCACACTTGACTATACGACTAAGTGTTATGTTTGTACAAAATTTCAAGCAAATCGGTACACAACTCTGGCTGGCTCCATATTAGTGCATATCAGGCGAAAGATATATATGGGAGCTATATCTAAATCTGAACCGATTTCTTCCAAAATCAATAGGGTTCTATTCTGACCAAAAAAAGGAACACGTGCCAAATTTGAAGGCGATGCGACTAAAATTTCGACCTAGACTTTGATCACAAAAATGTGTTCACAGACAGACGGACGGACGAACAGGCGGACAGACGGACATGGTTATATCAACTCAGGGGCCCACCCTGAGCATTATTGCCAAAGACACCATGTGTCTATCTCGTCTCCTTCTGGGTGTTACAAACATATGCACTAACTTATAATACCCTGTTCCACAGTGTGGCGCAGAGTATAAAAAGAAAACAAATTAAAGCCAAATTAAAAAATCACTCAATTGCAGACGTAAGAGAGCCCTCTACGGTGTACAGACAAACTACAGCGCTGTGAATTTACTTGACTTGTCTAAACCTTAATTGGTCTATGAAAATATATGTTTAATGTGCTTAAACGTTACTCTTATGATATAACCGTTAGTTAAAAGTTGACATTTACAGACAACTATGATGTTATGCCCATATGTTGAGAAATACACGCAAAGAAAAAAAAAAACGTTTGGAAATGTGTACCGAAAACGTTTTTCTTTTGTTAGAGTTTTTTGAATTGCTTCAAAAATTTTACACTTTTATCACCAAAAAAAAAATCGTTTGTTACAAAATTTTTATTTAAAAAAAAGTTATTTTTGAACTAACAACACAGTCCGTTTCGTTTATATCAAACACTATTCTTTTCTGACTTTAGGTCTTTAATAAGACACATTTACGGTTCATAGTAAAAATTTAATATAGTGGAATGTAATGTTGAATATTTTTTCGGAATCTTCCGACCATATCTGGAATATATGTAAAAAAAAACTTTGGTCGAAGCAGGGATTGAACCCACGACCCTTGGCATGCAATTCGGAGGTAGCAACCACTGCTCCACGGTGCCCAACTAAATGTATTTTTCTGTTAAATAAAGTTTGTTTAATCGGCTCGTGGGCGCCGCAAGCTATACTAAATATATAACTTATATGGGTAATTGATGACAATAACGGCTACATAGCTCAGTGGATAGTGTGTTGGCTTACAAGTTGCATGGTCCGCGGTTCGATTCTCCGTCCAGGCGAAAGGTAAAAAAAAATTAAAATTTATAAAATCGTATAATTTCTTCTACATTGTTTGTATTACAGAAAAAGGTGCTAAGAACTAAACTCGTGCAAGTGAGAAAGATGTGAGGGAAAATGCAATTAGCAAAAAAAAAAAAAATTTATACCCTAAACCACATAGTGGATCGACTCAGAATCACCTCCTGAGTCGATCTAGCGCTTGGTGGCCGTCCGTCCGTCTATTAACCGATTTGGACGAAATTTGGTATAGGGTGTTTTTTGGACACAAGGACAAACGCTATTGAATTTGGAAGAAATCGGATCAAATTTAGATATAGCTCCCATATATATGTATCGCCCGATTTCGAGAATTGGAGTCACTTTGCACTTTTTTACAAACCGATCGTCATCAAATTTTGCACATAGTAAACCTTTTCATCACCCTTTAAATCTGCAAAATTTCATCGAAATCGGTTCAGATTTAGATATAGCTCCCATATATATGTATCTCCCGATTTTCCCAAATTTGGCCATAAAAACCTTATTTATTAAGCGATCTTACTCAAACTTGGCTTACTCTAATCTTTTATGGTACTGATAATATGTGCCAAAAATAATCGAAATCGGTTCAGATTTAGATATAGCTCCCATATATATGTATCGCCCGATTTTTCCAAATTTGGCCGTAAACCCCTTATTTATCAACCGATAGTACTCAAAGTTGGCTAAATATAATATTCTATACCTCTAACAGTATGTGCGCAATTTCATCGAAATCGGTTCAGATTTAGATATACCTCCCATATATATGTATCGCCCGATTTGGTCAAATTTGACCGTAAAACCCTTATTTATCAACCGATCGTACTCAAAGTTGGCTAAATGTAATCTTCTATAGCACTACCTGTATGTGCAAAATTTCATCGAAATCGGTTCAAATTTAGATATAGCTCTCATATATATGTATCGCCCGAATTTGAAAAATTTGCCCCTAATAAGCTTATTTTTGACCATAGGGGCCTCATTTATTAACTGATCGTACTCAAATTTTACACAAAGTGACCTTCTGTGGTATCAATCATACCTGCAAAATATTATACAGATTGGTTCAGATTTAGATATAGGTCCCATATATATGCATCGCTCGATTTTCCCAAATTTGACTATAATACTTTTATTTATTAACCAATTGTTATATACAGATTTGACCGTAGTATTATTTTTTGTTATAGTAGGATTGTTATACTGGTTTTTTAATTCTTTATTTGAACATATGTACTTATATAAATTAGTTTTCATCGTAGTAGGCTTTGTTTTTGAAATTATTGAAACTTAATTTTCTCTATTACTATTTCATTTGTGTTTGAATTTTCAATGTTGCGGAAGGGTCTACAATTGTAAGTTCTTTAATTTAATTTGTAATACATATAATTCATTTATTGTAATTTTTAGTGAATAAACGAATTGAACAAGTCCTGTTTATCAAAGGCCCTTTGGTTTTTTTGGCAACATTAATAACATTTTTATTCAAATTGAAAGAATTCCGAGGAAAATCTGGTTGATTTCTCTTTTGCCTTGTGAGAAATCCAGATAATCTAAGAGTTAATTTGGAAATCATAAATGTGAACATTGACGTTTGGGTTATATCTTTGTGTAAGGATAATATAAAATATTTGTTGTTCTATCTCTGCCGTTTGAGAGTTCCAGCGAAGTTTGATGATCATTTGTCGTTCTCTCTTTGCCGTTTGAGAGTGCCAGCGAAGTTTATTCTTTAAGTACGAATCCGCATCTCTATATGCTTCTTAGGAGTGGAAAATCTACGTCGATTGAGATGCCTTTGGAAAGATCTCCACAACGTTACGTCAGTCAATATCAGAGTTCCGGCTCAAAAGGCCATCCTGAATCGCACAGACAAGGCTCTGGCGATGGAAATAATCAACAGCCAGTATTAACAATAGATAGTGTAGAAGAAATATCTGCACGATTTGCAAGACAAATGGAGGAAATGCAGTCAAATTTCTCAAGGCAGATTAACGCAATGCAATCAATGGTTGAAAGCAGCAATGTACAAATTAGAGACACGATTTCATTTCTAAGAAGTGAGTTTCAAAATAATGCATCTAACAATGAAATGTGGGTGAGTTTCTCGTTGATATTTCTCTAATGCAATATCAACACCATCAAATATGGGAAATTTAACCCATCTGGCCGACTTGAATTATAATATTTTAAACCCAGCTATATCCCAGATACCATTTAATACAACATTCGACAATACATATACAACTTCAACTACGTCATTCCAATCAATATACCAAACTTTAGCCAATATACAATGCCAACGTTAACATCCATACGTACAGGTCTGTGTTTATATCCATACCAAAATGCTAATGATTCTTCATATTTAAATCACTCACGTGCTATGCCGTATCCCACGACGTCGGGAGGTAATATTTCATTTATTCCATTGCCTCAGGACATTAACGCCAATTTGCATCGTCATAAGAAAATATATGATTTGCCAAAATTTTCGGGCTCACCTGAAGATTGGCAAACTTTTATTGAATCTTTCAATAGCACTACGGTAGAGTTTCAGTATTCTGATTTGCATAATATTATGCGTTTACGTGAATCTTTATATGGAAAGGCTCGTGAGACGGTAGAATCGCTCTTAACAAACTCTAAAAATGTAGGAGCAATTTTGAACGTTTTGGCGGAAACCTTTGGAAGGCCAGACCAGTTGATAAAGTCACAAATTCAAAAGGTGCGAGTGCTTCCCAACATAAAAGAAACTGATTTCGATGGCCTCCTGAACTTTTCTATAAAAGTGACAAATATGACAACATTTTTGCAGTCAGTAGGGGGAGATTTTCATTTGGCAAATCCAATGCTTTTAAGCGAGCTTATATCGAAATTACCGGTATCAAAGAGAATTCACTGGGCCGAAACATGTCTAAGCTTGGGAAGTGCCCCAACTATTCTTGATTTTTCCAAATGGTTGCATGATCAAGGAAAAATCATCAACATGGTAGCTGACTCTCTGCCCATCACCTCGACCGAGAATGATAAACGATCTAAAAAGTTTGCTTGTACTAGTGCGTCTGTTGACAGTGTTGAACTCCGTTCCGCAACTTTTCTCTTTTTTATTAACTATTGAATATTTTGCATATCTATATTATTGAATATTTTGAATTTAACGTAAATAATTGAATTGCCAATACCTAATATGAATTATTGTTATCGATACTTGAATTCAAACTTTATGCGATAACCCTAAAGCTTTTACTCAAAATGAATTTAATTGTTGTAAATTCTAAATCACAATGTCTGACTGACACTTCGTTTGTTGTAAAACTTCACTTGTGCTTCGTCATTGCCCTTGGTAAGCTGCCGTCATCCTGAATAAAGCCATACTTTTGAATTCTCAAACTTAAACTTTGCCTTTTGCTTTCTTCTCTTTTCGTTACAAAAAATTTTTACATTTCCGAGAGTTAATCTTTATCTACAGTCCACTAAAGGAAACACCTCATGGATTTGTACAGACAGTAAAGGATGCATTTTATGCTCAAAACATTGCAAATTGTTAGGTGAATGTGGCGATTTTATAAAACTGCCTTTGGAAATTCGATGGGAAAAGGCTAAATTATTTAAAGTATGTTTTATATGTCTAAAAGGAAACCATCAATCTTCCAAATGTTTTAAGAAGAAAAAATGTGACATAAACTCTTGTATGCGGTTCCATCATCGATTATTACATAAGGACCAGAATAATATAACTCAGATTAATAACTTGACCAATAACGATGGCGTAGAACAGCCAAATTCTTCCCAGCAAACATTAGGCCGTAATTGTCTTGCTGAAATAAATCCCGGAAATTGTTCGGTTTTATTCCAAGTAATTCCTGTCAGAGTGTTTGGTCCCAAGACCTCAGAAATTATCTATGCGTTTATAGACGATGGGGCCAATGTGTCTATGATTGACGAACAGGTTGCTCGTAGCCTAGAAATTACTGGACAAAAAGATACTTTGGAATTACAGTGGATAAACAACCATGTTTCTAGAGAAGAGACTCAGGTTGTAACAGTCAAAATAAGTGGGATAGAACAAGACTCAAGCAAGTACACAATGAGGAATGTTTATATTACCTCGAAACTGAACTTACCAGTTCAAAGTTTTAATCCCTCCGAGATATCTGAAGAATCTAAACAACTTAATCTTCCTGGAGTTAATTTACATGGATACACTAATATAAAACCAAAAATGATTATAAGTCTGGCGCATGTACTCTCGATACACCTAAAGTACTCTCTCCTTCTGGACCCATAGCTGCAAAATCGAGACTTCGGTGGATAATATATGGGCCAGTTGATAAACCAAAATCAAAACACATTTCATGTCATGTTAAAAGGTCAGAAAATGAAGAAAGGTCCCAGAATGAATTGGATAATATGATGAGAGATTATTTTGGACAAGAAACTTTCGGAATCAAGACTCCTGTGAAACCATTGGTTTCCAGAGATAACCAAAGAGCATTAGACATTTTGAATTTGCGTACTAGGAAGTATGGAGATAGATTTGAAACGGGTTTGTGGTGGTGAAATGATAATGTTTTGTTTCCGGAATCCTACGAAATGGCGTTTAAACGATTGCTTACGGTTGAGCGAAAAATGCAAAAGGATTACAAATATGCAACAGAATATTGCGCCAAAATCGATGAGTATGTACAGAAAGGGTACGCAAGAATTATGGAGGAAGAAGAAGCGAATATGAAAACTAGTAAAACATTTTATTTGCCTCATTTCGGTGTCATGAATCCGAACAAGAAAAATATGAGATTAGTTTTTGATGCAGCGGCCATGGAGTATCTTTAAATAAAAATTTAATTGCTGGACCCGACTTGAACCAACCCCTTCTAAAAGTTCTTTTTAAATTCAGAGAAGAAAAACTAGCTGTTTGCGGCGACTTGAAATAGATGTTTCATCAAATATGCATTAAGAGATCGGACCAAGATACACAGCGTTTCCTATGGAGGGAAGGGGACCCATCAAAGCCAGTACGAACCTATGTGATGCAACGTTTAATATTTGGAGCTACGTGTTCTCCAACAATTGCACAATATGTCAAAATTAAAACGCTGAACAATTTGTTGATTCTTTTCCTAGAGCTGTCAAGTCAATTAAGGATAAGCACTATGTGGATGATTTTGTAGATTGCTTTGAAAGTGAAAAGGAAGCTGTTCAAGTGGTTCGATCCGTGATAGAAATACATAAAGCTGGAGGTTTTGAAATGCACAACTTTGTTACCAACTCAGATTTTGTGGCGAATCAACTAGGTATTGAAATGCCAAATTATTCGGTGAATGTAGGAAAAACCGCAGAAAGGATTTTAGGAATGCATTGGCTGCCAAAATATGACAAGTTTACGTTCATATTAAAATTTCATAAAGTTCCAGAGGACGTATTGAACTTGAAACGAATACCCACTAAAAGAGAATTACTCTGCATAGCTATGTCGGTGTTTGACCATTTGGGTTTGTTGCAAATTATATGATCGGTTCAAAAATACTGATGCAGGAAGCATGGAAGAGTGGTATTGGTTGGGACGAGAAATTGCCGGAAACTATATATTCAAAATTCAAACAATGGTTGCAACAGATCAAAAACTTGAATGCTTTGAAATCCCTCGATGGTATTTTGAATGGCGTAAAAGGAAATCGATCCAACTGCACATATTCTGTGATGCGAGCGAACAAGCAGTAGCTGCTGTGGCTTACTGGCGAATAGAATATGAGGATAATTCCATAACAATAAATTTTATTATTGGCAAAACGGCATGCGCCCCCTTGAGATTTCATTCAATACCAAAGCTGGAACTACAAGGAGCGGTGTACGCAGCCCGATTAAAGAAAACCATAGCAGAATGCCATGAGATAGAATGTGACAAATGTTTTTTATGGACAGATTCTCGTACAGTGTTAAGTGGGATCAGATCGGACCAAATGAAATACAAGCAATATGTCGGAAATAGGGTATCCGAAATTTTGGAATATTCATATTGTTACGAATGTGATATTTCTAGATTTAAGTTTATTTAAATTAGTTTACGTTAATTTTCAAATTGTAACGATAAAATTACGTCATAACTTGTTAGAGTCATTTCTTTATTTTCTAGTACTTCCTTAAACATCTTTTGTGTTTCCAATCGTTCATTGTAAAAGTAACGCCTTTGGTTTTATACCTGCACGACATCTACCTAATCTAGTAGAATGCACTAGATTACTAGCATAAGCCTAAAAGTATGTGTGCCATATCACCTGTAAAATAACGCCGATGGAATATTCCAGATGGCTGTAGGCAATGAAGATAACCAGTTGAATATGTGGTGTTAGATAAATTGTATCAAGATAGTTCTCGATGGTTGTAGGCCAGACTATCCAGAATATCCAGAATTTTCGAAATCGTCAAATCACGGTATATAAGCCCCTGGCGGAGGGTGCAGTCAAGTCAGTCGTAAGCTAAAGTTTATACAGTACACATCGTAGAGCAAATAAGTGAAACCAATCAGTTAAACAAATAAATTGTAGATTAACGTTATTGAAAAGAACAGTCTTTTTAATTATCGGGTAATTAAATACGCCTCAATATAAAAACGTAACAATTGGTGTCAGAAGTGGGATAACGGAAAAAAATCTACAATGAAGTTTAATCAGCTTCGAGTGGAAGACTTGAAGAAGGAATTGAGCAAAATGGAGCAGCCGACTACAGGAAACAAGGCTCAATTACAAAAGCGACTACTGGAAGAGTTCGAGCGGCGCAGTATTGATATCGAAACACATGAGTTCGATTATAAGGAAGATCTTGACGAATCAGTAGTAGCCAGCGCCTCGGAAACTCCATCTGTAGCTTCTAATGTTGTTGATTACACATCGATGGTCAATATTTTGAGCAAAATGATGGAAGAAAATTCTCTAAAAATCCAAGAGAATTCTAGAAAAATGATGGAAGAAAATTCTCTAAAAATGCAAGAGAATGCTAGAAAAATGATGGAAGAGAATTCTCTAAATATGCAAGAGAATTCTAGAAAAATGATGGAAGAGAATTCTCTAAAAATGCAAGAGAATTCTAGAAAAATGATGGAAGAAAATTCTCTAAAAATGCAAGAGAATTCTAGAAAATTGGAAGAAAAATTCGACGAAAATTCAAAAAAGATGGACGAAAATTCTAGAATTCTAAATGAGAATCTTCAACAAATTGCTGAAGGCATGGAAAAACGTGTGGACCATATCGAAAGCCAAATTGGGGAGCTGGATAAGAAGATTATTTCTGTGGATGAGAAAATTATGGTTCATGATGAGAAGTTTCTACACATTGAAAGAAAAATGTCAGAGCTGGAAATTAAAGGTGGACCAGTGCGCGTTATCGAGGGCTCGAAAACCAAACCTCCTGTTTTCGATGGCTCAACTTCATTTGATGTATTCAAATTCCAATTTGAAATGGTTGCTTCTAAAAATTTATGGAACGACAATGACAAAGCAATTGAACTTCTATTGGCATTAAAGGGCAACGCCGCTGATGTGATACAAAGCATTCCCGCTGCCTCTAGAAATAATTATAATGAAGTAATAGCGGCACTTCAACGTAAGTACGGCGGAGAACATAAGCAAGACATCTTCAGAATGGAATTAAGAGGAAGAGTCCAGAAGTCAAATGAGACTCTACAAGACTTTGCAACAGAGGTTGAGCGGTTGGTGCTTTTGGCATACCCAGGAGAGAGTCACCCACTTGTGGACCGCATCAGAATTGAGACCTTTGTGAATGGCATTCGAGACCCAGACATAAAATGTGCAACATATGCGTCACAAAAAGCTACATTTGTGGAAACTGTAACATTTGCCCTTGCACAAGAGACAGCGAGAGTACTAGCACGTCCTCAAGTTCACAAAGTACGTAAGGTGGAGACTGAGAATGACGAATCAAATTCCGTGATTGATTCAGTGAAAGAAGCCGTTAAGCAGGCAATGCAAGAAATGAAGCAGGAGACAACAAAATCCAGAATGAAGTGCTATAACTGTGATAAGCCTGGACATGTTGCTCGGGAATGTAAAGCACGTCGTAAGCGATCAAGATCGAAATCGCCATACCCATCCCCATCAAACAATAGCCATTTGTGGGTGAACCCACAGTCCAGTGAGTCACCTTTAAACTAAATAGAGCTAGTTCAGCGGGGCAAGAGCTGGCTCCCACATATGATGGCCCCACAATCTCCATAGCAATAGTACAACAGCAAAATAACAATTTAACTGTCGCGGGGTGTGTTAACGGCGACAAGCGTACATTGACGTTGGATACGGGTGCGTCGAAGTCTATCATTAGATCAGACATAGTAAAAGAGAAAGTTACACCATTGATTGGAGTCAGACTACGCACGGCTACAGGTGAACCCGCAACTGTATATGGAAAGGTTCCTATAAAGTTAACCATTGCAAACAAATCCGTTAATTATGAATTCATTGTGGCCGATATAGTGGACGAAGTTATAATTGGAGCGGATTTTATGATTGCTTTTGGTCTCAACTTGGATTTGAAGCATCGTGTAATGACCTGGTGCGATATCGAAATACCGGTAAACGTGGGCTACAGTGAGAATACACCTGTCAGATATTTGACAATGAGCCAGCCAGAGTCAATACCACCAAATTCCGAAACAATTATATGGGTTTCTATGAATGGAGATTGTGAAGTCGGCAAATTGTGGGTTGTTGAACCAGCAGAAAATAAAAACAACAACATCTTGATAGCAAATGCCCTGGTAACAACAAATGAAGAGGGACTTATACCAGTTCGAGTTTTGAATTTATCTGACCATCAAGAGCAAATTGGAAAATTTTCGGACATTGGCAAATGTACTCCTGCCGAAGCAATAGTCAACTTGGAAAGCAAATCTCCAAAGAAGCATAATGAAGTGATGAAACATCTGGAAGGTTATGTCGAAACTTGGACACGTCATCTATCACCGTCCGAGAAAAATAAAGCCAAGAAATTGTTATGGAAAAATGCCTCCGCCTTTGCCATTGAGAAGAAAAATCAAGGGAGAACATCTGTGGTGAAGCATGAAATAAATACCACAGAAGAAAGACCCATAAAACAGGCACCACGAAGTGTCCCTCTAGCAAAACGAGATGAGGTTCAAAAGCTCGTTAAGGAAATGGCGGAAAGTGGTGTGATCGAGCCATCATCAAGTCCTTGGTGCTCGCCAGTTGTGCTGGTCAAAAAGAAAGATGGAAGTACCCGATTTTGCGTGGACTACAGAAAATTGAATGATGTTACCAAAAAGGACAGTTATCCGCTTCCACGCATTGATGACACGTTGGACACACTAGCCGGAACAACATGGTTTTCCACGCTTGATTTGCAGAGTGGATATTGGCAAGTAGAGATCGCCGAGAAAGACAAAGAAAAGACAGCTTTTGGCGTTAATGGCGGTCTTTGGCAATTCAATGTAATGCCATTCGGGCTCTGCAATGCTCCGGCTACGTTCGAGCGATTGATGGAGCGGGTGCTAAAGGGGTTGCATTGGAAGTCCTGCTTGATATACCTCGACGATATCATAGTGATGGGCAAAACATTTGACGAGCACCTTAAGAACTTGAAAGACGTTATCCAGCAATTGTCAGCCGCTGGCCTACGACTTAACGCCAAGAAGTGCTCGCTTTTCCAGCGAGAAGTTAAGTACCTGGGTCATCATGTTACAGCAGAGGGCATATCCACCGATGAAGACAAAATTCAAGCAGTAAAAGATTGGCCTCGTCCACGGAATCTCCACGAGTTGCGCAGCTTCCTTGGTTTATGCACATACTACAGGCGTTTCGTACCAAACTTCGCCAGCATCGCCGCAAGCCTCCATAAATTAACGCAAAAAGGTACGAAGTTCCAGTGGAGTGAAGAACAGGAACAGTCATTTCATCATCTAAAAGAACTTTTATGTTCAACTCCTGTTCTGGCGTATCCAATTCCTGGCGAAAAATTTATTTTGGATACAGATGCTAGTGCGTACGGAATTGGTGGTGTACTATCTCAACAGATTGAAGGTAAAGAAAAGGTCATCGGATATTTTAGCCGAACGTTATCCAAGCCCGAGAAGAACTATTGCGTAACAAGAAGAGAGCTGCTTGCTGTCATAGAAAGCGTGAAGCATTACCACAAATACTTGTATGGACAGAATTTCTTGTTAAGAACTGACCATTCAGCTCTACGATGGTTGCTTCAATTCAAGAATCCGGAAGCTCAGCTGGCACGTTGGATAGAAAGACTCCAAAGCTATGATTTCAGTATCGAGCATAGAAAAGGTGGCAAACACGGCAACGCGGACGCCTTGTCACGTCGACCTTGTAATGTCGAGTGCAAACACTGCTCGAAAGCTGAACATAAGGAAGAAATCGTGGATATCAGGCTGTTGCACGTCGAATCTGGAGTGGACTGGCCAGCAGAACAGCGTAAAGATCTCATTTTGAGCAAAATTATTTCGGCGAAAGAAGAAGATAAGAAACCCAGTAAGAAAGACATCGCAGCCGAAAGCCCACTTATGAAATCATTCTGGGCTCAATGGGACAGTCTATGTCTGGTCAACGGAACCCTACAACGTAAGTGGGAAAGTGAAGATGGCAAGAATAGCCGCAACTTGATAATCGTGCCAGATTCCAAGGTAAAGGATGTTTTGACGGAATTCCACAATGGACCTAGTGGAGGTCACTTAGGAATAACCAAAACAGCCGAGAAAGTGAAGCAACGATTCTACTGGGTTGGATGCCAGAAATCAATTGCTGAATGGGTGGCAAATTGTGAGAAGTGCATAAAGGCGAAAGGGCCAAGACGAAAAAGTAGAGGTCTTATGCAAGAGTATAGGCCAGGAGCGCCTTTTGAAAGAATAGCAATGGACGTTGCAGGGCCTTTCCCAGTAAGTGATTCTGGAAATCGATATGTCCTTGTGGTCATGGACTACTTCAGCAAGTGGCCAGAAGTTTATGCCATTCCTAACCAAGAGGCGAAGACGATTGTAGATGTAGTCGACAAGAACTGGATATGTCGCTACGGTGTGCCGACCGAGATACACTCAGACCAAGGAAGAAATTTCGAATCGGCCATATTCAAAGAGATGTGTGACTCCCTCGGTATCAAGAAAACAAGGACTACGCCATTGCATCCGCAGTCTGATGGCATGGTAGAAAGGTTTAATCGCACTCTGGAAGAACATCTTCGAAAGGTAGTGGATAACGGCCAACGAGACTGGGACGATCATATACCAAAGTTTTTGCTGTCGTATAGATCAGCCATACATGATTCTACGTCACGAACACCGGCCAAGGTCCTATTCGGAACGGAATTGAAGTTGCCCGGAGATTTGATATTTGGCGCTACACCCAATGAGCTCGCCATGGAAGAAACCAGTAACGACATACCAAACACATTTGGTAAAGTTCACGAATCAGTGCGAAACAAAATAAAAATGGTTAGCAACAGAATGAAGGCGAGATATGATCGTGCAGCAAACACTGAGGGCTTTAGTGAAGGACAACTGGTTCTGCTATTCAACCCGCACCGAAAGAAAGGATTATGTCCTAAACTACAAACACAGTGGGAAGGCCCATATAAAGTCATCAAGAAGATCAATGATGTTGTATACCGCATTCAAAAAGACGACAGCCCAAGGTCAAAGATGAAAGTCGTTCACCTGGAACGTTTGGCTCCATACGGAACGGGTTCTGTGCCTATTCGGGACGAACAGGCTTAAGCGGGAGGCAGTGTTACGAATGTGATATTTCTAGATTTAAGTTTATTTAAATTAGTTTACGTTAATTTTCAAATTGTAACGATAAAATTACGTCATAACTTGTTAGAGTCATTTCTTTATTTTCTAGTACTTCCTTAAACATCTTTTGTGTTTCCAATCGTTCATTGTAAAAGTAACGCCTTTGGTTTTATACCTGCACGACATCTACCTAATCTAGTAGAATGCACTAGATTACTAGCATAAGCCTAAAAGTATGTGTGCCATATCACCTGTAAAATAACGCCGATGGAATATTCCAGATGGCTGTAGGCAATGAAGATAACCAGTTGAATATGTGGTGTTAGATAAATTGTATCAAGATAGTTCTCGATGGTTGTAGGCCAGACTATCCAGAATATCCAGAATTTTCGAAATCGTCAAATCACGGTATATAAGCCCCTGGCGGAGGGTGCAGTCAAGTCAGTCGTAAGCTAAAGTTTATACAGTACACATCGTAGAGCAAATAAGTGAAACCAATCAGTTAAACAAATAAATTGTAGATTAACGTTATTGAAAAGAACAGTCTTTTTAATTATCGGGTAATTAAATACGCCTCAATATAAAAACGTAACAATATGAATCTCAGTGGCGTTGGTGTCCAACTTCAAAAATCCCAGAAGATAAAGCAACGAGAGCCCATTTCCCGTTTAAATATGACCCTGAAGATGAATGGAAAAACGGACCTGAATTTCTTATTCAATCGGAATTCGATTGGCCTAACGAATGTGATATTTTGGGAATATCTGACTGATGTAAGGAAGAGTTAAAAAAAAAACATATGACGTGTGCTGCAATAGAATCTCCTAGCATCTTAGAAAAGATTGTGAACGGTAATTCCAAATATATCAAGGTACGCCGGATGGTAGCTTGGATATTAAGATTCATCAACAACACTCGTCGAGTTATTCACGGTGACGAAATATTTAGACATGAGTTGTCTGCTGAAGAGATATCCGAAGCCGAAAATCACATCTTGATACAGATTCAGAAAGAAACTTTTTGGGAAGAATATTCAGATATAAGTAAAGGAAAGCCTGTTTCGAAATCAAGCCCTTTATTGACGTTATTACCGTTTCTGGACGAAAAAGGCATAATTCGAGCCAATGGCCGTCTTCAAAATGCGACTTGCCTTTCAGAACAAGCAAGAAACCCTGTAATACTTCCTAAAGGGCACCGATATAGCCATCTAGTTGTGGAATACTATCATCAGAAAAATTGTCATCAAAATTCCGCAAAGGTAATCTGTGATGTTCAGGAAAAATTTTGGATTCCATCAATAAGAAGCCTACTGAGGTCAGTTGAAATGCAATGCAATTCGTGCAAACTAAGAAAAGCGAAACCCTCGCAACCGGTAATGGCAGCCTTACCTATTGATAGAGTTACACCATTTGTGCGTCCATTTTCTTATACCGGAGTGGATACCTATGGGCCTTTTAATATTAAAATAAGAAGGTCGACAGAAAAAAGATATGTGGCATTATTCACGTGTCTGACTGTAAGAGCTGTTCATATGGAAATAGTTGCAGATTTATCTACCGACGCTTTCATTTTAAGTTTAAGAAATTTTATGAATAGAAGAGGAATTCCTTTGCAAGTGAGAAGTGACAACGGGAAAAACTTTGTTGGTCTGCAGAAAGAATTAAGAAACTAAAAAGACTTTCTGAATCATAATCAAATTAATAGTTTTTTATCTTCACTCGGAATAAAATGGATCTTTAATACTCCTGCGGATCCCAGCGCTGGTGGGGCTTGGGAGCGCTTAATACAGTCCATTAAAAAATCTCTTGAAGTATTGTTGCGAGGTCTTGATCCGAAACTCGAAGTTTTTCAAAGCCTACTGTTGGAAGCAGAAAATATTGTGAATTCTAGACCACTCACACACTTGCCTTTAAAACCAAACGATCCTGAGCCCCTTACCCCCAACCACTTTTTAATTGGAACCACCAACTCAACACAAACTCCCGCGGCGTTCGATGCCAGTTTGGTGAATTTGCGAAAACAATGGCGCATTTTAAAAAATTTAAAGAATGGCTTCTGGGGGCGATGGTTAAAGGAATATTTGTCAGATCTAACCAGAAGGGTTAAATGGTGTGTGCCTTCAGAAATACTTCAAATTGGGGATCTTGTTATTGTCTGTGACAGTAATCTACCCAGATCAAAATGGAAACGAGGCAGAATATTGGAAACCTATTGTGGAAGTGATGGTGTAGCTAGATCTGCAGATGTAAAAACACATGATGGAATTTTCAAAAGACCAATATCGAAGCTGGCCAAATTGGATTTTGAATAGTGGTGAATTTCCCCACGTCAATTCACGGGGGCGGGGATGTTATATACAGATTTGACCGTAGTATTATTTTTTGTTATAGTAGGTTTGTTATACTGGTTTTTTAATTCTTTATTTGAACATATGTACTTATATAAATTAGTTTTCATCGTAGTAGGCTTTGTTTTTGAAATTATTGAAACTTAATTTTCTCTATTACTTTTTCATTTGTGTTTCTGCTCCGATTGTGACAAGACACCAATAAACATGTATGTTCTCCAAAACCTATACCAATGATACTCCAAAACCTATACCGATGATACCCCTCAAGTGCTTATGTTTACTAATTCAGTAGGGGTGGTTTAGGGTATGATATAGTCGGCCCGTCCAACTTTCTACTTTACTCACTGGTTTTTTTTTTCAGTTAGTCTTTATGAAATTGTTTCTACATCCTGGCAAAAAATAAACGTTTATCACAAAAAGTATATACTTTTATATACTAATTACCTCATGTTGTTGTTACTTACAAAATTCATTTGGGTCATATGATGAGGTTGTCTCTGGTATCCGTTAGTGATTTGTAGTACCAAGAGATGCCACAAATACATCTGGAAGGATAAACGAGCCAAGACACGGAATATGGGTAAACAACAAAATTCATAGGCCATCACTAAAAAAAAGAATAGAAAAATAAATTATGTTGTATGATTCTCTTCTAGGAACCATGAAAAAATAAACAGATAGTGTCTACGAAAGAGATGATTCTAATTTTTTATAGTGTTCTCTTCTCTAAACGTGATAAAAAAAAACAAAACAAAATAATGTTGTCGTTGCGGAATGAATTACAATTTCAATGTAGAACAAGTATGTATATAGCAGTAAGTTCGGCCGGGCCGAATCTTATAAAGGGTGGTTAAATTGTAAGGGCCGATGTTGAATGTGAACCACACCTAAACGCCAAGTTTTTTTCCGAATTTTATTTGACATTCCTCTATATCAGACTTACTCAATTTGAACCATGGATAGATACACAATCCAACAACGTGTTAAAGTTATCCAGACTTATTATGATGTGGCTGATCAATTTTCGAAGAAAATCATCTTCAGTGATGAGGCACATTTTCACCTCAGTGGATTCATCAATAAACAGAATTGCCGCATTTGGGCGAATGAGAATCCAAGAGTGATTGTTGCAAAAACCAATGCACCCACAAAGAGTGACTGTTTGGTGCGGTTTATGGGCTGGCGGCATCATCGGGCCGTATTTTTCCAAAATGAGGCCGGTCAGGCAGTTACTGTGAATGGTGTTCGCTATCGTGGGATGATAACGAACTTTTTATGGCCCGAATTGGAAGATATGGATGTGGACGATATGTGGTTTCAGCAGGACGGTGCCACTTGCCACACAGCTAACGAAACAATGACTCTTTTGCGCAACAAATTCAATGGCCGTGATATCTCACGTAATGGCGATGTCCATTGCCCGCCAAGATCATGTGATTTAACACCGTTAGACTTTTTTCTTTGGGGTTATTTGAAAGAAAAGGTGTACGTCGATAAGCCAGTAACAATTCAAGAGCTAAAGGATGAGATAATTCGGTACATTAACGGCATAGAACCTCCATTATGCCTCAGTGTCATCGAAAATTTGGACCATCGGATGGAGGTGTGCCACCGAGGTCGCGGCGCCCATTTGGCCGATATTTTGTTCCATACATAATTGAGTAATACCAATATATCATAATAAAATAAAATTACAATAATTTCCTAAATAGTTTGTGTTTTATTCAAAATAAACATCGGCCTTTGAAATTTTAACCACCATCATGAATCAAATATAGTTTACTTTGAAAACTCTTCGTAGTAGCAGGTTACGTGATAATATATAGAATTTCAGGGGGTTTGATGACAGATATGCTCCCAAGCAGATCAGTTCAACCAGTACGTTTCCCGTAGATAAATTTAAAGATTCTTCCTATGAAGACTAGATCCGATTCTGGATTTATAAGAACCAATTTTGTTTGTAAGTTTTAGAGAAACCTTAAATCTGAAATATTAAATCTGTAGATTTTTACCCCCATTATTTTAATGATTACGAGGAGTAAAATCTGCAAATTTTATTTTCAGTTTGAAGCAATTTTTATAATCAGTGCGCCTGTTATGCGTTCAAGAAGTGAAATCGGTCTATATCGATGCCTTACCAAATGGACCGGTAAAAATAAATGCGACACATATTTTTGAGTCTAAATACCAGTATATTTACAATTTCAGACAAATGGCATAAACACTACGGTTTAAAATCGGGAGATCGGTGTTATGGGATCTGTATTAAAACATGGACCGATACTCGCCGTTTTCGGCACACCTCTTTATGGTTCCAAAATACTTCTAGATTTCCAATTTCAGGCAAATTCTAGAAGCCCAAAACGTAAAATCAGGAGATCGGTCTATATGGGGGCTATACTAAAACATTGACCGATACCATTTTCGGCGCAGCTCTTTACCATCCTACAATACCTCTAGATTTCCAATCGTATAAAAACTACGATTTTTAGAAGCCCAAGGAGTTAATTCGGGAGATCGGTCTATTTGGGGCTATATCAAAACATGGTTCGATACATATCATAATCGGCTGACATATTTGTGGTCCTAAAATACTTCTAGGTTTCCAATTTTAGGCAAAGTGGATAAAAACTACAGATTCTATCAGCCCAAGAAATAAATTCAGAAGGTAGGTCTATATGGGGTAGGTAGGTCTATCACTGAGTGCTGCCCGATTCCATGTTAAGCTCAATGACAAGGGACCTCCTTTTTATAGCCGAGTCCGAACGGCGTTCCACATTGCAGTGAAACCACTTAGAGAAGCTTTGAAACCCTCAGAAATGCCACCAGCATTACTGAGGTGGGATAATCCACCGCTGAAAAACTTTTTGGTGTTCGGTCGAAGCAGGAATCGAACCCACGACCTTGTGTATGCAAGACGGACATGCCAACCATTGCACCACGGTGGCCCCCAGATAAATTGGGTAAAAACTACGGATTCTAGAAGCCAAAGAAGTAAAATTGGGAAATCGGTCTAATATATATGGGGACTATACCAATACCTCGACCGATAATCCCCCTTTTCGATACAGCAATTTGTGGTCCTAAACTACCTCTCGATTTTTAATTTCAGGCAAATCGGATAGAAAATACAATTTCTGGACGCCCAAGAAGCGAAATCAAGAAATCGGTCTATATGGGGGCTATACCAAAACATGGACCGATATGCACCATTTTCGGCACACCTTTTTATGGTCCTAAAATACCTCTAGATTTTCAATTTCAGGCAAATTAGATAAAATCTACGGTTTTTATAATCAAAATCGGGAGGTCGGTTTATATGAAGACTAAATCAAAACCGATATATTTGACCTACTTTTTTGTTTACAAGTAGGTCAAATATATCGGTTTTGATTTAGTCTTCATATACACCGACCTCCCGATTTTGTTTGTAAAAACCGTAGATTTTATCTAATTTGCCTGAAATTGAAAATCTAGAGGTTGAAATCTTAGAGGTATATATATATATATATCCTAAAATACCTCTAGATTTTCAATTTCAGGCAAATTAGATAAAATCTACGGTTTTTACAAACAAAATCGGGAGGTCGGTGTATATATATATATATATATATATATATATATATATATATATATATATATATATATATATATATATATATATATATATATATATATATATATATATATATATATATATATATATATATATATATATATATATATATATATATATATATATATATATATATATTAGAGGTGTGCACGTGACTCACGAACATTTTCGTGATTCGTGAGTCACAGCGTGAGTGTGCGTGCGCGTGATTAACAAACCAAAATGTCGTGCGTGAGCGTGAGTCACGAAAATAATATCTTCGTGAGTGTGCGTGAGTAACGAATTACACTCACGAAAATATTCCTGCTCACCAACATAAAACCCTTAAGAGTTAAATTCAATTACAATTTTAGTGACACCTGGGATGTTAAGAGTTTAATAACACTCTCGATTTTAATAATGCTCATGTTTTCCGACACTTCGGTAAGGTAAATTAATCATAAAATTATTCGTGAGTCACGATATTTTTCTTGAATCACGATATTTTTCGTGAGTCACGGTATTTTTCGTGATTCACGACGTTTTCGTGCGTGAGTACAAATTTTCTTTTCGTGAGTGTGCGTGAGCGTGAGTCCTACCAAAAAATATCGTGCGTGAGTGTGCGTGAGTAAACTATTACTCACGTGCACACCTCTAATATATATATATATATATATATATATATATATATATATATATATATATATATATATATATATATATATATATATATATATATATATATATATATATATATATATATATATATATATATATATATCTTTCTTCTATATATATAAAATTCAATCTATGTTTGTCTATTTGTTTGTTTGTTTGTATGTTCCGAGTTGGCTCCGAAACGGCTGAACCGATTTACTTGAAACTTTCAGAGATCGTAGGGGTTGTTCATGTGGTGAAAATAGGGTACCTCATTTTTTGACACCTGGTCGCGGAGGGTGACCTCCCCTTTGTCGGACTTTTTGAAAATTGGACCAAAGTTGACCGATTTGCTTGAAATTTTCATTGAAAGTTGGGTTTGTTATCTAGACAAAGATCCGCTACTTTATATTTCGGTATTTGGTGGCGGAGGGGGACCTCCCCTTTGTTCGACTTTTTTAAAGTACAGTGAAAAAACTAAAATTCTCTAAATTATCTGAGATTTACAGAGAACATGCGGTGAGGTTATGGAATTAATATGGGGTACCTGATGGTTTCATATGTGGACGGGGAGGGGGACCTCCCCCTCGCCCTACTTTTTTAAACTTGGGACAAAATTATGCGATTTGCTTGAAATTTTCATTGAATGTTGGGGTTGGCATCTAGACAAAAATCCGCTACATTATTTTTCAATATTTGGTCGGGGAAGGGGAC